>NC_056743.1:1282984573-1283109573 GCF_019279795.1 Protopterus annectens
TTGGTTGAACAGCGATTTCTTTCCCTAGGAAAGAAATTGCTGTTCTGAGGTGTCGGCAATTTCAGCTTTCGCTGAAATAGGGTTGATGAAACATCGTTCGCTGTTTTAAGCATTCCATGCTTTAATATAGACCCACAACACAGTTGGTTGAATTAAGTAAGGGTCAAACGTCAAACTCCAAGGGACCGACTATTACATAATTCATGATTCTTTCCCTTTATTTGCAGTTGTACAACTTTGGAGTTAGCATATTTAATTTCCTGAGGTATGAGGGCAAAGCCCCCAAGTAAAAGCTGTTTTTTGGTGATCACAAGTGTAAATCATTGCTTTAAATTTACAATGATTTTAGTTAGTTTATTTCAGGTACCTATGAATGTAATTCCCAATGAAGTTGTTCAGTGTTTTTTGTATTGAATAATCTGACTGGCAATTTTATATATATATATATATATATATATATATATATATATATATATATACACACACATACATACAGTCACGTATGTATATTTATATATATGTGCATATATGGGTTCCCTTCAGAATCTCAAAATCCTAAAACCTTGAAATTCATATGATTGAAGTTTTAGAATGTCAAAATTCTGAACGGAGATCTGCATACAGCGCGGAATGGGAGATTTCCCTTTTCCTTGCTGTAGCGCAATCTCGGAGTTGGTATATTTAAGTAGTGGGGGTGTGTAGGGCACAAGGGGGATTGCACCCCTCTGCAGAAACATTTAAACCGTTTTTTTATTTGTTTTGTAATTTTGATATTCCGAAACATCTATCATATGGTCTCAATCATATGACATTTGATGTTTCGGAATTTTGAGATTCTGAAGTGAATCCGCATAGATATATATATATATATATATATATATATATATATATATATATATATATATATTTTTTTTTTTTTTTTTTATAAAACATATACACACAGGTGTGTGTGTGTGTTGTTTGTCTTTTGGCTTTTCCCAGTTAGGGGATGCCACAGCGGAACTCCAGTCCGCTAATGATTGGCAGTAGATTTTCACAAACGCCAAGGTGCCAGCTTGACGTTCAACCTTCAATGAAGGCACGCCCATTTACACATGTCTTTTGAATGCCCACCCCCAACCGTGGGGAGGACATGCAGTCTCCACACAGAAGGCACTCCCCGCACTCTAGCCGAGAATCGAACGGGAGAACCTCTTGCTGTGAGGCAACAATGCTACCATTGCACCAACGTGGATATATCTTTATATATATATATATATATATATATATATATATATATATATATATATATATCTACACACACACATGCACACACATGCACACACACACACACACACACACACACACATATATATATATACATATATATATATATATATATATATATATATATATATACACATATATATATATACATATATATGGGTCTACGTTACATGGCCGACTGTTCAGAAAGTCGACTTTCATATGACCAAGACCATATGATCAACTTTCGAAAAGCCCCCCTGCACCCCCCACCCATAACTTAAATATACCAACTCCGAGATCGCACTACAGTGCTGAAGAAGGACATTTTCCTATTCCGCACTGTACGGAGATAGCGGTTCCCTATGGTCGGCTTTTCGAAAGTTGATCATATGGTCTCGGCCATATGAAAGTTGACTTTCTGAAAAGTCGACCATGTGAAGGGGACCCATATATATATATATATATATATATATATATATATATATATATATATATATATATATATATATATATGTAGATGTAGTTGTTTTTGTGGAATGTGCACAATGTCAATGTCTGTTTGCCAACACTATTTGGTCAACAGAAACAGATGGTTAATGTGCACTAAACTGACAATCCATTTATGGGGAAGTATTCCCTTTCCCTGGAGATTGTGTGATCTCAGAGTTATTATACATAATTAGCCAGGAGTCAGCAGAGATCACCTCAGCAAAAACACTTATTTTGAGCTTAGGCTACTCCATGGTAATCCTTAGAGTATGCACAGTATCTGTTGACATTCCTTCTTTCAACATTATGCATCGATTTTTCAGATACCAACATTGTGAATAATCAGCAATTAATAATAGTCCCATATATATATATATATATATATATATATATATATATATATAAATATATATATATATATCACATCTGACAAGGGTCAACTCCCGGTGTTTTCTCCTGTCTACCTGATGAATCTGGGCATCTTGGAGCAATGCAGCAATTGCCTCTTGTACACAGACAACCCTCTCCCCCTACCACCCAACACTGCAACCTGTGAGAGATGCACTTATATAGCCAAACTAGAAGCAAAGCTCTCTTCACCCAAGACTGGACTAGACAGTCAAGAGGAGAATGTAAACACTTGCACCACGCCACACTCATCACATAGTCCCTCAAAACCTACACCACCAAAACACACACATAGCAGCACAAAACACACACCTACATTAGCAAAAAACTACGGGCACTCATAAAATCGTCTAAGGCCAGCTTCGAGAGAAAAATTGCACAGGACACTAAGGATAATCACAAGGCTTTCTTTAGTTATGTTAGGATCCTGGGTGGGAATTCCCAGATATGCTCAGAATTAGTCCAAAATGACAAAAAATACACCGAACCTACAGACATTGCCAACATCCTAGCTGACAGGTTCAACGCAAACTTCTCTCCCCCTCCCCACCAAAAGGGCAAATATCTATCCCAGCAGAGTGCTGCCCCCCTGACATCTCAGATGCTCAGGTAAAAGCCACCCTCTCCAAAGCAAAAAACACAGCATCAATGGGACCAGATGGTGTCCCGGGCTGCACCCTACATGAACTCCAAGAAGAGCTAAACCCAAACATAAAACTACTGTTCAATCTCAGCCTTACTACAGGATATGTACCCAAAGAGTGGCGTACAGCAACAGTGGTCCCTCTCCACAAAGGTGGTGCCTCAACGGATCCTGGAAACTATTTCCCCATAAGCCTGACTAGCTTGGTCTGCAAAGCTATGGAAAGGATCATCATGGACCTCATAAATAAAGATATTGGGGACTTACAGACACTGGATCCTACCCAGTTCGGCTTTGTTAAGGGCAGATCCTGCCTCTTAAACCTGGTTTATTTCTTTGAAACAGTCACCAAGGCCATTAACAAGGGGAAGGTGGTCCACACAGCCTACCTGGACCTCGCAAAAGCCTTCGATACAATACCCCACTCGGGCATTATAGATAAGCTCACCAGCTTAAATATAAACCCCTATGTCACTAGATGGGTTGCAAACTGGCTCAAGAACAGAACCCACATGGTTAGAATTGCTGGAGCCATGTCAGACTCCAAACCAGTTACAAGTGGCATCCCACAAGGCTCAGTCCTGGGACCTCTCTTGTTCGGTATATATTTCTCGGAGGTACAGGCCAACACGGAAGGACTGTGGCTGACCAAGTTCGCAGATGACTGCAAACTGAGCGCCATAATTGACTCTCCGGCTGACGCAAGCATCCTCCAAAAGGGCCTCATAGAAAAAAGATAACTGGTGCCAGAGCCATGGCCTGAAGCTAAACACCAAAAAGTGTATAGTCATCCCCTTTGGCAAAAACAAAGTGCCCACAAATTACCACATAGGTGGTAATCCATTAGGTACGGAAGAAGTAATTAGGGACCTGGAGACCCAAGTTGATAGCAATCTCTCATTTAACAACCACGTGGCCAAAGTGGTTAGAAAAACATTTTATATAGCCCACCTAATCATGAAGGGATTCACATCTAGATCAGGGGAGGTCATCATGCCTCTTTACTCATCCCTCATCAGGCCCATAATTGAGTACAATGCCTCTTTTGGGATGTACCTTACCAGACACCTGCAGCAACTGGAAAGACCCCAAAAGTACCTCACCAAGAGGATCAAAGGGCTCAAACAGATGCCATATGCTGCCCGGTTAAAGAAACTCCAGCTCTACTCAGTGGCATACCGCCTGCTCAGAGGCGATCTGTGCCTGACATATAAAGCCATGTCCAACCCGGAATTAATGGATATGCTGCACCTCAGAAAATCCAAATCCCATCGAGCTACGCGCTCGAGAGACTTGAACCTCAGCACTGAAATAAATAGGACATGCTGGAGGGACAGATTCGTAACCCAGAGGCTCCCTTCACTCTGGAATAAAATCCCAGCCCAGGTTAGGCAGAGTCTCTCATTGACTCTCTTCAAGAGGAATCTTGATGAGTGGATGGGAGATCGTAAGTTTACCCCAGGTATCACTTCTGTGCCACTGTTAGACAGAGGCACAGTATACTAACCTCGAAAAAGGGCATAGCAAAATTAATTTAAAATGGGTGGCGAAAGCCAAACACACTCTGGCTAGGCTTATAAATGCCCTAGGGCAGATAGCCTAGTATGAACCTATGAACATTCATGGAGGCCCTCAATAAAAATCTGCTCAAGCAACAGAGACCTCCAAAGTAGAAACGCATGCAACCTCCACCCCCCCAACACAACCTAAATGACACATAGCCTGCAAACTCAGTGTGCCACTAAACCACAGCCCATAATGCATAACAACATACCCAAAAATTCTAGTCATAGCTGACTCTATAGTCAGGCACACTGATGTTCCACTCACCAGGCTAAACAAGGAGAAAGTTGCTGTCAGCTGTCTGTCAGGTGCCAGGATCTGCCACATAATGCACGCACTCAGGTCACTCCACAACAAGTACAAATATGACTCCATCATTGTCCATGTTGGTGTGAATGACCTGAGACTTACCTCCCTGGACTACATGAAATGAGACATGGAGGAGCTCTCCGGTCTTGTAGCCCAGGCAGGTATGACCCTAGCCCTGAGTAGCATCCTGCCATTACCCAGAATGATACCACAATACAAGGACAAAGTGATTGACTTCGACAATTGGCTAAGCTTCTGGTGTCATTCTAAGGGGATCCAGTATCTGTCTGCCTGAGATGACATGATTGACAGACCACAATGCTTTGCCAGAGATGGCCTGCACCTCTCACCCTTGGGATTCTGGATAAGGCTCTTGACACCCCTACAGTGCCTTTTTTAGGCAAGGTTCAAATGACAAATTTACCAATGTAGCAGGTACAAGCAAGCAAAATCTGAGGGTAATGCTACTCACTGCTAGAAGTCTAAACCTCAAAATGCATTCACTCGAGGCACTCCTTAAAATGGAGAACATCGACATCTGTGTAATGACAGAGACCTGGTTCATGGCTCCAAAGAGCACCCCTGCATTACCAGGCTATAATTCATACCACACCTTTAGGCCACCTAACCTTGACCAAAACACTAAAGGTGGAGGCATGTCCATATTCATTAAGGATATCCACACCTCCAGGCTAGTTGCTCAGCATAATGCATCCGAGATTATCCAAGTGCAGATAACTCTGGGCAAGACTGCAATCCAAATTGTAACTTGCTACAGATCTCCCACCATGCCCCAGGATTCCCATTCCTCATTTCTTGATACACTGGAAAATATTAGGGTACAACCCAACACCATAATAATGGGTGATTTCAACTACCCCACCATTAACTGGGAAAACTACTCATGTACCAACTCTTTTGCTCAACGTTTTCTGGAATTCATAAATTCCAGTGCCTTGGATCAGCTTATCCACACCCCCAACAGGGGCAGCAATATCCTAGATCTGGCCATTACCAACATGGGCAACTGGTGCTCCACACCAGATGTCAATTCCTCATTGGTCAGATCCGAACACAAGCTAATCAGCCTAGACATCCACATCCTGCCCCCACCCCCCATTAAGGAAACCACTGTAATAAATTCCTCCAAAGCCAACTTCAGGCTTCTTAAGACAGATGCGGCAAACTTCACAACAGCCATGCGGATTGACAATAGAGGTACAACTGCTGAATCCTACACAAATGCACTTTATAAGCACTTACACTAGTGCATGGATCATGCTATCCCTAACAGAAACAATATGCTATCCTCCAAAAAAAGGAAGCTAATCTGGTGGTCCCCTGCCATAAACAAACTCTACAACAGAAGACAGAAACTGTTGCAAAAAAGAGTAAAATCCCATGACTGGAAGACCTCCCTGGTCAGCCTCAGTAAGAAGCTGAGATCCCTCATAAAATCCTCCAAAGCTAGTTATGAAAACAAAATTGCCACTGATTATAAAGATAACCACAAAGCATTCTATAGCCATGTCAAGACTCTCAATGGCAATGCTCAGATCTGCTCTGAGTTACAGCACAATGGCACTAAATATACAGAACCAACTGATATTGTCAACATCCTGGCAGATAGGTTCAGTACTAACTTTACCCCCCCCTTACCCCCTAAAGGGCCCATCTCTATACCAGAAGAATGCAAAGTTCCTGTAATCATGGCTGCACAGGTAAAAAACACACTGTCCAAAGCCAAGAACACAGCATCCATGGGACCTGACAGCATCCCAGGCTGCGTTCTACATGAACTACAGAATGAACTGGCACCCCACCTAAGCACCATATTCAATCATAGCCTCACATCAGGCTTTGTGCCCACTGAATAGCACACAGCGATGGTTATCCCACTCCACAAAGGGGGAGCCACCACAGACCTCGGGAACTACCACCCCATTAGCCTAACGAGCCTGGTCTGCAAGGCCATGGAAAATATCATCATGAAACTCATAAACAAAAGACATTGGTAATCTCCAAACTCTGGACCCCATGCAGTTCGGGTTTGTAAAAGGCAGGTCATGTCTCCTAAACCTGATTGACTTCTTTGAAACAATCACCAAAGCTGTAGATGAGGGTAAGGTGGTTCACATAGCCTCTCTAGATCTTGCCAAGGCTTTTGACACCATCCCCCACTCTGGAATTATAGATAAACTCACTAAACTAGGTATAAATCCCTATGTCACAAGATGGGTTGCCAACTGGCTCACTGACAGAACCCACACTGTGAAAGTAGCAGACTCAAATTCCAACTTCAGACCAGTGATAAGTGGAGTACCACAGGGTTCAGTCCTGGGTCCTCTCTTGCTTGGTATCTACTTTTCTGAAGTACAGGCTAACACAGAAGGTTTTTGGCTAATGAAGTTTGCAGATGACTGCAAACTAGGAACCATAATTGAATCTCCTAATGATGTGGACATCCTACAAAAGGGCCTCACTGAGACAGATGCTTGGTGTCAAAGCCATGGCCTCAAGCTCAATGCCAAAAAGTGCATTGTCATCCCCTTTGGTAAAAACTCTGTACCCATGTGCTACCACATAGGTGGTAGTCTACTTAACACTGAAAGTGTGATATGAGACCTTGGGATACAGGTGGACAGTAGTCTCTCCTTTGATAATCACATCACCACAGTAGTCAGGAAATCCTTCTACGTGGCACACCTCATCACAAACGGTTTCTCATTTATGAAAAAAGAGATCACTGTTCCCCTCTACTCGTCACTCATTAGACCCATTACAGAGTACAATTCCCCTTTTGGTATGTACCTCACAAGACATCTACAACAACTAGAAAGGCTGCAGAAATATCTCACAAAGAGGATTACTGGCCTCAAACAGATGCCCTACACAGACTGTCTAAAAAAACTCCAGCTTTACTCCATCACATATTGCCTACTCAGAGGCGATCTCTGCCTAACATACAAAGCTTTGTCAAATCCAGAACTGTTGGACATGCTCCACTTAAAGAGATCCCAATCCCTCCGAGCTACATGCTCTAGGGACCTAAACTTTGTCACCACAATAAACAGAACATGCTGGAGAGATAGATTCCTGTCCCAGAGACTTCCCATGCTCTGGAACAAACTGCCTATCTATATTATACAAAGCTCCTCATTAGCACTCTTCAAAAAAAAAAATCTTGATGATTGGATGGGAAATAGGAAATTCACTCCGGGGATCACCTCTGTGGCTCTGCTCGACAAGGGCACAGGAAAATAATTTTCTTGGGTGGTGAAAGCCAGGGTACCTTTTTGGCTAGGCTTGTATAGGCCCTTGGGCCGATAGCCTAGTACCTACCTATGAACCTATGGCCAACTGTTTAAGGAGACTCAAGACAATGACAGAATGACCTGACTCTTAACATTTAGGGAATGTACATGGCTCCAGTCTGTAAAATTCAACAAACCATGTTTGAAGACGTGAGTCTAGCAGAAAGGAGGCAAACTCTTCAAACCTTTGAGCAGTAAGTCAAGTGGTGGCCAGCAAAATGGCAAATCAGTTGGCAAGGATAGCTGCTAGGGTAAGAGTGTGGTGGCAGGTCTGAAACAGATGGGGTGACAGGTATTTCAGGTGTAGGGGAAGAGGAAGGTGAAGAGTGGACCCAAGCAGAAAAGGTCCATATCATAAGACATATCAGGCGACACACTGAAAGGCTTTAAGAAAATTTGCTGATTAGAAGCAGACCATGAGTTGCTCACAATACAGACTCTGTTCATGGCTGCATATCTGCCCTCAATGATTGGTATGAGGATGTTACTGATATATCAAGTGGTTGGGAGGTACCCTGTGCTCTAGCAAGAAAGGAATCAGATGTGCCATGTATGAAAAGAAGATATACATATGTCAGACAACATGAGGACAACAGTGTATGTGTAGTTAGGCCATGGGTAGGTTAAGGCTGCATTCTTATTAGACAGAATAGCCAGTTTTTGAATTGTAATGGGAGAAAACTCATATGGAAGCAGTTAGATAAGGCCACTGTAAGGATTGTAAGGAAGTAAGGTTTTGAAGATAATTGTTTCAGCAAGCATTACTTCTACATAAAGAAAGTGACAGACCTCTGGTCTCTTTAGAAATGTAACAGCCAAATCAAGAATAGTGGAAGGTTGCTTCAAACAAATACAAGAAGTATGTCAAGCTGTAAAAAGAACAGAAAATGAAGATGATGCTGGAGTGGCTGGATAACAAAATCAAAAATAAAAGAAGAAGGAAACACTAATGAAGATATAACACTTACTGAAGACGACTTTTCAGAAAAACAAAAAAGTTGAGAAGGAAAGCAGGGGTTGTGCGAAAGGAAGCTGAAATAAATTGCATGTGTTTGACAAATAACATTCTATATTCTGATTCTAAATGTAAGTAAAGGTGCTTATCTTGGGAGAGTCGTATAGATACTGCGAGGTGAACATGACAGGGCCAGACCTGGAGGACTGTAATTAGGGCTTAACGCAAAACAGATGAAAAATTACATGGCCAAGCTTCAGAAGAATGCACTGAGGATAGCTGATGTTTTTCCTACTACTATGAAGAAAGCAACAAGGGATGCAAGATCTCTTGGTGATCCACCTGATGCTGTATATTAACAAGATGAAGGCAGTGCAGCTTCAGTAATGGATTATTCAGAAGATGTTGTCTTTACATAAACTATACAAAAAGTACAGTTTTGTACCTACCATAAATGTAGATGTTCGAAGATCCACATTGCTGCAGTCCTTACACTTGGGTAGTCCGCTGTCCTCGGTCGGCCCGAATATCAAAGTATAAGGCTGACGTCGGTCAAGGCGCATTTGACTGACATCAGGACGTCAGGGTACAAATGCGCATGACCGACGCCATATCCTCAGTCTTTTCTTGCCCCAGATGTCAGAAGACCCTAAAAATAAAGGTCAAAACCAAAAGACAGCAAACAACCAACCAACCACCCTTGCACTAACTATATGTACAATATATACAATATATACAATATGTACAACCCAACCCACACAACCACCTCTAACTGCAGAGGGGAAGGAGGGAGGGTAAATTGGACTGCAGCAATGTGGATCTTCGAACATCTACATTTATGGTAGGTACAAAACTGTACTATGTTCTTCATCTCACATTGCTGCAGTCCTTACACTTGGGTAGAATCCCAAAGCAGAGGTAAGGGAGGATGGCTAACTACAAGGAAGCAGGAGCTGCCAAAATGCCCTGCAAAACAGCAGTGGCAAAACCAGCCCTGGACTTAGAGTAAAGCGGCAGGTGATAATGCCTAGAGAAAGTATGCACAGAACTCCAAGTAGCTGCCTCCAAAATATCCTTGGTTGCCACTCCCCTCAAAAAAGCTGTTGAAGTGGCAGTAGCCCTAGTGGAATGAGGCCTAATCCCAGCTGGAATCTCCTTGCCATGATGGGAATAACAGAAAGCAATGCAAAACCCAATCCACTTAGAAATAGTTTGTTTTGATACAGGCTTGCCCTGAGAACTCAAAGCAAAAGAAACAAACAACTGCTGAGACTGCCTGAACCCTTTAGTTCTGTCCAAATAATAACGCAACTGCCTGTGGACATCTAAAGTGTGCAAAATCTTTTCCCCTTTATTTTGGGGATTTGCATAAAAAGTAGGCAAATGAATAGTTTGGTTTAAAGCCACACTAGAAACCACCTTAGGCATAAAGAAGGATTAGTACGTAATGATACCCTATCCTTATGGAAAATCAAGAAAGGCTCAACTGCCATAAGGGCCTGTAATTCAGAAACCCTTCTTGCAGAGGTAATGGTCAACAAAAAAGCAGTCTTCCATGATAAATATTTCAACTCAGCAGTAGCTGCAGGCTCAAAAGGTTGTAGAGTGAGTTTCTCCAACACAAAATTGAGATCCCAAGCAGGAGTAGGAGCTCTTCGTGGGGTCTTATATTCTTTGCCCCTCTAAGAAATTGCTTGAACAAAGGATGAGAAAACAATGGTGGGTTGCAATCATAGTGAGCTGAAATTGCTGCAGCATGAACTTTAATAGAAGAGAAAGACAAACCTTTGTCCAGTAACTCAGTAAGATATTGAAGAGCCACACATAAATTAGGCTCAGAAACATCAAAATCTTTTGCTGCACTCCAAAACAAAAATCTCTTCCATTTGTCTGCGTACACTTTCCTTGTACTAGGCCTCCTAGCTTCCAAAATAACATTCAAAACTTGCTGAGGAAGTGGAGGCCCCCTATGGTTCAAAACAGAATATGCCAGGCTGTCAGGTGCAGGGAGTGAAGCTTGACATTTAGCAAATGGCTGTCCTCCTGCGACAACAGGTGTGGAATCGAAGGCAAAGGCCATGGAGGCTTCCGTACCAGACTTCTCAGTAATGGGTACCAGTGTTGTTGAGGCCAATCCGGAGCTATTAAAATCATCCTTGGCTTGTCCTGTCTGACCTTTAGAAGTACCTTTGGGAGGAGAGGCAGAGGTGGAAAGGCATACACATGAAGATTGCTCCAATTGAAAGAAAGAGCATCCACTCTCCAAGCTGTGGGATGAAACCTTTTTGTGCAAAACTTTGGCAGCTGATGGTTTAGTGGAGAAGCGAACAGATCTATGTCTGGAGTTCCCCATGACACTGTCAATTTCTGAAATACATGAGGATCCAATTTCCACTCGTGGGGATCCATAATTCGTCTGCTCAACACATCTGCTAAGGAGTTCTGTGCTCCTGGCAGAAACCTTGCCTGAAGATTGAGCTGTAAACTGAGAGCAGTCTCCCACAAAATCATTGCTTGCCTGCATAGAGGATAAGAATGCGTTCCCCTTGCTTGTTGATGTACCACATGACAGTTGTGTTGTCTGTTAGAATCAACACCTGCCCTGGAAGAAGTAATTCCTTGAAAGCAATTAATGCAAACTGGACTGCTAACATCTCCTTCATGTTGATATGTAGATGTTGTAGTCTGACAGGCCACTTGTTTTGTATCCACTTTCCATTTAGATGAGCTCCCCAAGCTTTGTCTGAGGCATCTGTCGTTAAAATCTGACTCGCCTCTGACAGAGAGTCCCTTGTTTAGGTGACATTCCTGAGCCCACCACAAAAATTCCTTTTGAATGCAAGGTATTACTTGAATGACAGTGTCTAGATCCTGGCAGTGCTGTGTCCATACATTTTTGAGATACCATTGTAGCTTCCTCATATGCAGTTTGGCATTGGGAAGCACCAGAATACAAGATGCCATGAACCCTAAGGCTTGAAGGACTGTCCTTGCAGTCAGCCCGGACTGATGAGATAGCTTATGGAAGTAAAGGGATAGACTCTTTTGTTTGTCCGGGGTTAAAAAGGCCATCTGGGATGCTGTATTCAGTCTCACACCCAGAAAGCACATGTCTTGAGAGGGTACTAGACTGGACTTTATTTCGTTCACAGAATACCCTAGGCATCTTAGCACTGCTATCACATATTCCAAATGATGAAGAAGCTCTTCTTCCTTGAGCCAGAATTAGGCAGTCGTCCAAATAAGGATAGATCTGTATTCCTTTTAGTCTGAAGAAAGCTATCACTGGAGCCAGAACTTTCGTGAACACTCTGGGCGCAGTAGATAAGCCAAAGGGCAATGCAGAGAACTGATAGTGAGAAGTCCCAGCTCGAAAACGCAGATACTTTCTGCAACTTAGTCTGATAGGAACATGAAGGTAAGCCTCCTTGAGATCCAAAGTTACCATCCAATGATCTTTGCCCAGCAGAGGTAAAAGCTGCTGCAACGTCAACATTTTGAACTTGGGAATGTCCAGATAAGTGTTGAGGATAGATAAATCCAAAATTGGTCTCCACGTGTTCCCCTTCTTTGGTACTAGGAACAGGCGAGAATAAAATCCTAGGCCCACTTCTGGCAGAGGGACCGGCTGTATGGCCCCTAGTTGGAGCAACAGAGAAACCTGTTTGTGAGCCTCTATTCTTTGTTGAGGAGGAATGTCTGGCATGCCTTTGAAAGGAGGCAAGGTATGGAAATAAAACCTGTAGCCGTGGTGTATGATATCCAAAACCCATCTGTCCTGGGTAATTAAACTCCAATTTTCTTTGAAAAGTGCCAACCTTCCTCCCAAAGGTGCTGCCAGACGAGCAGGCTCTGGCAGCTGAAAAGGTAGGTCATTGGGTCTGCTTACGAAAGGACTGACCCCTGCCCTCACCCGAAGCCTGTGCAGGAGAACTCCCTGTTCTAGGCCTGAAAGAGCCCTGGGCTCTGCCCTTACCACGTCTAGATCTACCCCTAGACTGTGAATCATAAGAAGGATACGTCCACCCTTTAGTAGGCCAATTTCTACTAAACTTTGGAGGCTGGACCTGCAAAAAATCTTTAACAGTCTGCATAGACTTAGCCTTGTCTTCCATTTTCTTTAAAACTGTCTCAACAGGAGGACCAAACAACACGTCAGATTGTAAAGGAGCATCCAAAATCCTTGTTTTAACATGTTCAGACAAATTCTGATCCCTCAGCCAGGCGTGCCTGCGAAGAACTGACCCAGTGGCAGCCACCCTAGACGAGGCCTGTACAGCATCAAAACCACATTGCAAAGAATGCTTACCCACCTGTTCAGAAACATGCACTAAATCTTGCAACTCCTTACAATCAATACCTACTGCCAGAGCATCAACCTTAGACTTCAATTGTGAAAGGAGATAATTTTGGTATTTCAACATGTGAAACTGGCAATTCAGAGCCCTCATAGCAAGAGTGGAAGAAGTATAGACTTTCTTTCCCCATCTATCCAAGGCCCTAGCCTCCTTGTCTGCAGGAACTGGATTCTTAACAACAGAAGCCTTAACACCTTTAGGCCCCTGGCTAACAGTTTCTGGGTCTGCCCTGGGACTCTTAAAAAGATACTTATGAGCTTCAGGCACCCTGTAATACCTATCCGGCTTAACAGGAGCAGGAGGCAAAGAATCAGGATTAAGAGAAGCTTCTGTAAAACATCTTCCACTACATCCAAAACAGGAGGTATAGCCAAAGGCCTATGCTGGGGTAAAACAGAAATTCCCTAAGCCTTTTCCTGGAATCAGAGAAGTCCTGACCTTCCCACTTAAAATGCTCCCTCATGGAATGAAGAGTTTCTGAAAAAGAAAAATCCTCAGGAGGAGTAGCAGAAGGAGTAGAATCATCCACATCAGAATCAGAATAAGGAGAGTACTCCTGCAAGTCTTCAGCCGAAGACTCTGAAACATCTGAAGCCTGCTCAAAACCCCCCAGCTCAGGCTCCACCCTAGGTCTCTTATCAGGAGGGGGCATAGAACCCCTAATCAAAGTAATCAAATCTTCTGCCATTTTAAGCATATGCTTCTTGGGCACAGTACCTGAAGAGCTAGGGGTAACACCAACTGAAGCTAAACCTGGCCTGCCCCTAACAGAAGGAGAGGGCCTAGCCACCTTAGGAAGGGAGGGGAGTATAGTAACATGAGAAGCCCCCTCAGCCTGACTAGTCTCCTGAGAGGCCACATCTTGCAACAATAAGGTCTCACCCTGGGAACACAAAGAAACCTCCGGTGGAGCCACCGGCTCCACTGACACCTCTAAAGAACCGGCGTCTGGTACAGACGGTTCTTCTAGCCTAGGCTTAACTGCCTTGTCCTTGCGCTTCTTCGAAGAAGCGGGCGTCGGAGCATCCGACGGCATTTTATAGTTGCACCGCTTCCCAAAGACTAACCTTGCACAATCTAACCTTCTCTTTATAGTGCGTTTATTAAATCTAGCACAAGAGCGACAGCCAACAACGTCGTGCTCAGGCCCTAAGCAAGGAATACACAAAGTATGATAATCTCTATGCGGTATCTGTTTCCCACAAGAAATGCAATTATTAACTTTTTCTGACATCCGGTAAATGACTGAGGCAAGAAAAACTAAAATATTCCCCAACGGGGTACTTAGCCAACTTTGAACTCGGTCTGAAACTTCTAAATCGAAAAATCTCAGAACGCCAACCGGCACTTGCAATACTGCTTCTGCATCGGACCATGCGGCAAAAAAGACGGAGGATATGACGTCGGTCATGCGCATTTGTACCCTGACGTCCTGATGTCAGTCAAATGCGCCCTGACCGACGTCAGCCTTATACTTTGATATTCGGGCCGACCGAGGACAGCGGACTACCCAAGTGTAAGGACTGCAGCAATGTGAGATGAAGAACATCTGCATGTGATTAAATGCATATGATTTCATCATACATTACTCTTAGGAGGGTGTGAGGAAGGAAAGGAGCTCATTTTGAAATATATATATAGACACACACACACATGCATACACATGCATATATATATATATATATATATATAGAGAGAGAGAGAGAGCGAGAGAGAAAGAAAGAGAGAGAGAGATAGATATAAAACATGACATCAACAGAAATATTCTGAACATGGTACTGAAGCATAAAGGATCGGTTACTGGAAATAAAGAGCTAACATACAAGGAAGCAAGTCTCTTTCACTAAAGTACAGTTTTGTACCTACCATAAATGTAGATGTCCGAACTGGATAGCATCTGCAGTCATAACAACTGGGTTGTCCTGTCGTCAGGCAGCCCTTCAGTCGGCCGGATTCCAAAGTCGGGTCCGCTTCGCTGATGTCGCACTTCACCCGGCGTCATCTCTGTTGGTCTTGGTATAAAAGCATCAGCCGCCATTTTCCTCAGTGTTTCTTGCCCCAGATGCCAGTAGCCCTCTTGAAGGCTAAAATTTGGATAGATGCCAATGTTTCCAAAAAGATAGAGGTAAACACAAAATAAGCATGTATGTACATATATACAAACAAATACACCATAAAGACTCCCCACCAGCTAGCTATTAGGAGGGTAAACACCCTAGAGTACCACAGAGGGAAGGAGGGAGGGTAATCCTGACTGCAGATGCTATCCAGTTCGGACATCTACATTTATGGTAGGTACAAAACTGTACTATGTCCTTCATGGATGCATCTGCAGTCATAACAACTGGGTAGAATACCATAGCCAACTAGGGGAGGAGGATAAAAGTAGATTATGGTGTGTTTAGGATCCCTTGCAGTACAGCAGTGGCAAACCCTGCTTGGGATCTGGAATACAGAGGCAAATTATAATGCTTGGCAAATGTATGCACGGAGGTCCAAGTAGCCGCCTCAATAATGTCTTTGGTTGCCACTCCTCGTAAGAAGGCTGTGGTAGTGGCTGTTGCCCTTGTAGAATGAGGTCTTACGTTCTGTGGAATTGGTTTTCCATGGAAGGAGTAACAGAATCGTATGCAATTTCCTATCCATTTGGAGATTGTCTGTTTGGAAATAGCTTTTCCTTCCCTTCCTGTTGCATAGGCTACAAAAAGTTGGTCAGTCTTTCTGCTATTTTTTGTTCTGTCCAAGTAGTAGCGTAGCTGTCTATGTACATCCAAGGTATGCAGTATTCTTTCCCCTCTGTTTTGTGGGTTGGGAAAGAAGGTAGGTAGGTGGATTGCCTGGTTTAAAGACACTCTGGATACCACCTTAGGCATAAATGTAGGATTAGTCCTCATGGACACTCTATCTTGGTGGAAGATTAGGAAGGGTTGCACTGCCATTAAGGCCTGTAGTTCTGAAACCCTCCTTGCTGAAGTAATTGCCAGTAGGAAAGCAGTTTTCCATGACAGGTGTTGTAGGTCTGCTGTTGCTGCTGGTTCAAAGGGTGATAGTGTCAACTTTTCTAGCACAAAGTTTAAGTCCCAAGCTGGTAATGGTGGTTTCCTTGGAGGTTTTACATTCTTGATTCCTCTGAGGAACTGCCTGAGCAAAGGTGCGAAAAACAGGTGGATCAAAGCTGTATTCTGCTGAAATAGCTGATGCATGTATCTTGATGGAGGAGTAGGACAGGCCTGAATGAAGAAGTTCGGCCAGATACTCCAGAATGTTAGGCATATCTATGTTTGACACATCTTTTCCTCTTTCCGTACTCCAAATGACAAACCTTTTCCATTTTCCAGCATAGTTCCTTCTTGTTGAAGGTCTGCGTGCTTCAAGAATAATGTCTTTAACTCTTTGGGAAAGTTCTGGATTAGCTGCTGCTATGTGATGTTCCATGCAGTCAGTTGCAACGTTTTTAGGTTTGGATGTATGATGCTGTAGTTGTTCTGAGTTAACATCAAAGGCATCAGGGGTATTGGCCACATATTGTTCCGAGACATGCTCCTCAGCAGTGGGTACCAGTGTTGTCTTGGCCAGTTTGGAGCTATCAGGATTATCCTTGTACGTTCTTCCTTGATTTTTAGTAGTACTTTGTGTATCAAGGGAAGAGGTGGGAATGCATATGCTGTTAGGCCTTTCCAGCTGAAGGAGAGCGAATCCACTTTCCATGCTAGTGGGTGGAATGTCCTTGTGCAGAACTTTTTGAGCTGGTGATTGAGGGGTGATGCGAATAGATCTATCTGAGGCATTCCCCATTTCTTTGAGATGGTCTTGAAGATGTCCGGGTGCAGCTTCCATTCGTGGGCATCCGATGTGGTTCTGCTTAATATGTCTGCTAGAGTATTTTCTTTTCCCGGTACAAATATTGCCTGTAACTGGATGTTGTAGCTGAGTGCCAGGGTCCACAGCTCCAAAGTCATTCTGCATAGGGGGTATGAATGAGTGCCAGTTCTTTGAAAATAAGGTTAACTTTCCGCCTAGAGGAGCTGCTATTTGTTCCCTGGTAGGCGGATTTAGGGTTAAGTCACTGTGGTTGTGCTGATGTAGTGGCAGTGGTTGTGTCTGTGCCTCTGTTGTTACCTTGCCACTGTCGTCCTCTGTAGGCACCTCCTCTGGATTGGTTTCTGCCTCTGGAACGTCTATTCCTGCCCCTTTGAAATTTTGTGGAGTCAGGAAAGGACCAATTTTTGGCAGGCCAGTTCCTGCTAAACCTTGGGGGTTGAACCTGCAAGAAATCTTTAACCGTTTGAACAGATTTTGCCTTTTCTTCCATTTTCTTCATAACCTGCTGGGCAGGTGTACCAAACAAACTTGTCTTATCCATAGGAGCATCTAGCAACTTAGCTTTAACATGATCCGGTAAAGCTTGCTCCTTTAGCCATGCATGCCTTCTTATCACTGTGCCAGTCATGGCTGATCTAAATGAAGCCTCCAGTGCATCATAGCCACATTTTAAGGAATGGTTGCTAACCTGTTGTATGTTATTTACCATTTCTAATACATATTTCTTATCAAGAGATTCATCAGTGGTTAGTTTTTAGTTAACTGATCAAGCATAAACTCTTGGTATTGTATCATGTGAAACTGACAGTTTAAAGCTCTAGCTGAGAGAGTAGCTGAAGTGTAGACCTTTTACCCCATCTGTCTAATGACCTTGCTTCCCTTTCAGAAGGAATAGGCTTTCAAGCTATGGTCGCGGCTACTGCCTTGGGACCCTGGGATATAGTTTCGGTGTCTGCAAGTGGGGCCTTGTAAAGGTGGTGATGAGTATCTGGCACCCTGTAAAATCTGTCTGGTTTGGCAGGTGCTGGGGTAAAGAATCTGGAGCGGAGCAGACATCATTGAAAGCATCATCCACCACAGAGAGAACAGGAGGTATAGCTAAGGGCCTGTGCTGTGGGAGGTGCAGAAAGGTCCTAAGTCTTTTTCTGGAGTCTGAAAAATCCTGTTGCTGCCATTGGAACTGCTCTCGCATGGCATGTAAGGTTTCCCCAAAGGAGAATTCTTCTGGAGGGGAAGCAGCTGGAATGGATTCTTCAGCATCAGAATCTTCAAAATTGGAGAAAGGAGCCTCTGGCTGGTCAGTTATGTCTGATTCGTCAGCAGAATCATCAGAGGACACTGGCTCAGGGGCTCTGCCCTAGGTCTCTTCTCTGGGGCTGAGAGGCCCTGTCTGGGTGAGATTGAGATCCTCTAATTAATGAAATTAAATCTTCTGCCAAAGTAAGCATTTGAGAACTAGAAGAGGGCCTGGTTGTGGGGGTTTAACAGGCACTGTCTTAGTAGTCTTGGCTGCTTTAGCCCTGGCGAAGGCCTTAATGGACATGGCTGCTGGAGGCCTAGCAGCACCACGTGCTGGGGTAGAGACATCCAAGGGAATGGTGTCTGATAAGTCAGTGGCAACCACCGTAGTGGATAAAATTTCTGAGGCCGATTCAAGAGTGGTAGCAGGGGCCTCAGTTGTAGAGATAGGTTCAGCTGTACTTTGATCAGTTTTCTCGGTTTCGGCTGAAACTGAGACACTCGCGTTTGCTTAACCATGGTTTCGGCGAAACCGCGGACCGCGAGTGTCGGTCTTTATCTTTGCGTTTTGGCAGATTGGGTAGTCGGAGGATCCGACGGCATAATGTACGCAAAATCAGAACCGAAAAACTGTTCTGCAAACTCCGACCGACGCCTAAGCGTTCGTCGGTTGAAAGAAGCACAGGCCGAACAGGCTGCTACGTCGTGGGCTGGGCCTAAACAAGGCAGGCAATAAGAGTGGAAATCTTTATGAGGTATTTGTTTCCCACAGGTTAAAAATTATTAACTTTTTCTGACATCGGCTGAGGCAAGAAAGAGTCCCCAACGGGGTACTTAGCTTTAGAAGTCTTCGAAGTAGTATTCGGTAGAAGTAATCTCCGGATCCGACCGACCGGCACTTGCGAACAGCTTCTGCTTCGGGCGCCACGCGGCAAGAAAGACTGAGGAAAATGGCGTCGGCTGATGCTTTTATACCCGAAGACCAACAGAGATGACGTCGGGTGAAGTGCGACATCAGCCGAAGCCGGACCCGGACTTTGGAATCCGGCCGACTGAAGGGCTGCCTGACGACAGGACAACCCAGTTGTTATGACTGCAGATGCATCCATGAAGGACATCATAGTATGTTCCTTATTAATGCTGAAAGATAAATTATTGTGCAAACATTGCACAGCCTTAATGCAAAGTCTTGTCAGGCAGGCAGGTAAAAATAATATGAAGAAAAGAGCACTTCACAAAAAAGTACCCTGGCAATATATGGTAAGGAACAAGACATGACATCAAACCTGCCAGGACATGGGCCTTCAAGACAAGTGGCTCAGATGTGGGGTCAGCTGAAAACAAAGCATCATATGAGAAAAGAATGTCAGCCTGTGCCACCTGGCCAGAAAGGAGACGGGGCTTAAAGAAAGACATCATAGTGAGCCAGAGTTCATGGAGGAGGAACACCAGCTCTATACAAGCTGCACTTCATCTGTAAATACAAAGATGTATGAAGTTTGAAAAGGTGACTTGCACTAAAGGCAAAGGAAATGGAATGGTACAGTCGAATAAATCTGGAATCAGGCTAAGTGAATAAAGATGAAAATCAAAGAATTTCATACAATACCTAAAGGTATCATTTAAAAGAAATATGGTATTGTCAGTAGCAGTCTTACTACACTCCCTGATGGAAGCTTCATATCTATAAAACAATGAGTAGTCTTAATTTATTATAATACAATATCCATTAACAGGCTTACCTGTTCATTAATGTATTTATTTAAACTTTGTTCACTTGGTTAGTCCCACTAAGCCAATA
Organism: Protopterus annectens; assembly: GCF_019279795.1. Classification (NCBI taxonomy): domain Eukaryota; kingdom Metazoa; phylum Chordata; order Ceratodontiformes; family Protopteridae; genus Protopterus; species Protopterus annectens. The sequence continues at coordinate 1,283,004,723 of NC_056743.1, forward strand.
GCCTCTTTTCAGGAGAGACCAGAGGTGGTATTTATACTGACTAGGAGAAATTTAGCCAGGACACTGGAGAACTTAATCTACTCTTTTCTATAAATGCCATGGGATCTTTTACTCCACCTGAGCTATCTCCACATCAGGCAGATAAGGCTTGGTTTAACATATCGTCTGAAGGACAATATGTATGCACGTATTTATTTCACAGACTGATGAATGATACTCTCTTCTTCTACAAAATTGTCTAATCCATAAGTTTAACATCCAAAAAAGCAAGTAACAGTGAAGGCTCCATAACCCACACTCCTTACTAGAGTTCATGTAAGGGATAACCTTCTGTTCTCTGAACCGCCATCTAAAGTAAAATAAAAAGGAACATCTTTGCTAGCCTAATGGCACAGGAGAAAAGCTCACATTTGCAACTCTGGTGGCTCAGTCTCAGGTGGCATCTTGAAGTTGGAGCAGGGAAGGAGGAGGAGTCCAAGCAGACAGTGGCCAGCTACCCTTTGCTCAGGGTAGGGTGGTTTTTCGTTTGTGTACTGTAAATGAAAAAAAAATGAAGAAAGTGTCTCATTCTGGTTATAGAATCACAAAGTTTACTTAAAATGTATGTTTTGCATCAGTGCATGATGCTTTCTCAAAACATGCCTGAAATGCCCTTTAAGTCGTTGAATGTCTTTTTATCACTTGATTGGATGAAATAATTATTTATTTTACTTATATCTCCATCTGTAGTCAATGCTCATAAGGTATCAGAGCTTCTTTTCATCTCTGTCTTACTTCTGTCATTATAGCCTGTATTGTTATTGGGGATTAGAAGTAACATACAATGCTTAGTTCTATGGGAGAAATAAGATTCATAAGTTCGTAACATCAAACCATATACAAGCAAAGCTTTGATATGCACAGCAGGACACAGAATCTTGTACTGTTAGGATATGATTGTGACATCTGATTTATACATGATAGTATTCTGCACACACAAATTACTCTGAGATAGCTCTCATTATTCATTATTTTAATGCTTCTATTCATTTTGATTTAAATGAATGTTTTTTCTGCCTGTTGTTTCATTGCTTTTGTTGCAGCAGAATTACTTGATTCAAGTGTTTCTGTTAATGTTTAAAGCTTTTGCTTATTTTTGTACACTGCTACCTTTTCAGCATATATCACTGCCTAACACAGTGTAGGAAATCATTGTAACCAATAAAGAATACAGGTTAGTAAAGTTCATATAAATCAAACAGATACATACAATGTTCACACTAACACACTCAAATGTAAGTACTCTGTCTTTAGTAGTGATGATTTTTTTATTGAACAAAGCTCAGCTGGTTCCACAATGTGGTCCCTAAATCAGTGATTAGTTTTCATGCTGTTTACTCACTCTTAATCTTTTACTTTCTTTATTAGGAAGGCATAAGTACTTGGACAGTACTTTATAAACAGATTTTCAGCCAAGGTATTGCTTCCTGCTACAACCATTTTTTTTGCTTTATTGTTCATATAATTATATAAATGTAAACCGTAGGAGTCTTCAAATTTGGGAATTTCTTTCCAGACTTCAAAATACTTTTCCCACGCTGTCCAGTGAATTGGATAAAAACGAGATGGATGCAAGAAAGTCAGATTCCTGGCATCACATCTAAAATCTTGTACCTTGTTGTAGTGTGGAAGGGGGCATGATTTCTTTACCACACGTGTTATTAAGGTAGGACCCTGATGGCCCCAAATGCCACCATTGTAGTGCAGAACAAAATCTGTCATGCAGTCCATAATATATGAATGATGCTTTTGAAATCCAAGCACTCCATTGGAGACAGAATCACTTGATTCACTAGCCAAAAAATTTTCTTCAGGTATTTTTTTAGTGCTAATAACATCAGTGTCAAAATAAAACCCTCCATTTTTCCAGAGAAGCACAAGTCTGTAGCCATCTGAAGTGGTTTGAATCCAGTAAGGTTCTTTATAAACTTTATCCTGTAATAAACAAGAAATAAAGTAATGCAATGTTATTTTCTTAATGCTTACATATAAGAAGAGTGATGCAAGGAAAGTTAAGGGATGGAAGCAGCTAGAGGCAACTAGTTAATATGACAGCTTCTTTAAGGACATCAGTACAATTTTAGTGCTCCTATTGTAATTTTGAAGCCCATATATATACATACATCACCCATGAAGGAAATGATGGCCCAAGCTCATGACTAGTTCAACTGCAAAACTACAGAAAATAATTCTATTCATATATACCAGATGAGTCACATACTTACCTCAGCTCTTTAGAAGGCACTTATTTAAATGCAGAACAATAATAATAACTAACTAACTAACTAACTAACTAACTAACTAACTAACTAACTAACTAACTAACTAACTAACTAACTAACTAACTAACTAACTAACTCACTAACTCACCAAAGAAATAATTATGCATTAATGTAAGCAAAATATACTATTGCTGAAAATATGAAAATCTAAACACTCTTTTCTACCAACAGGTTTTTTCACCAACCTCTACCTTCTTAATTTGTATAATTACTTCTGTGGTATCTATGCATTTCGTGTACAAAATACCCACAATACTGTATTTTATCATTTTTAGCAAAAGCGTACCAGAAAAATCCCATACCATAGCACATCTATCAGTTTTCATATAAACTCTTGATTGATGACATAGTAGCTATTACAAAATCTTCCTGCTGTGGTTATAATAATGTAAACAGTTAGTAAGTGCTGTGATATATCTCTTCTCACTCCAGTAATATGTGTCTTCAATGAGACACTAGTGTCTAGTGAAACAACACTGAGGCCTCTTCAATCACAATGACCTTCTGTTTTGGAACAGTAACTTTCTCTTTCATTTCCTCATCCCAAATTAGTGTTGTTTTGGGTTCTTCTGCTTGTTGAATTACATAATTTTTGCCACACCACACCTGATTCTCATCTGCTGGAGAGTTTGTGATCCTTGAAGACCTCTTCTAGTAGGAAAAATATTGTTTATATACAACACAGAGAATATTTAATTATACAAAAACTATAGATATGTTTGAATGATTGCAACTGCAACAACAAGGCATGCTAAGTATTGGCTAAGGCATTGCTATCTTACATTAGTCAATTAACATCTAACCACAGAGTTTCATCTGCTGAAGCTGAACCACAAAATGAAGGAAATATCTGCAAATGATCTAAAAGGAAACTCATTTATGTTCTGTAATCTGTCGACTTAATATGAGATTTACCCACATTTTGAAGATAAGTTCTATTATGCCATACATCACAAACCAAAATAACAGCTCCTATGCATTTTTGCCTTAAAACAGTATGAAACTGACAGTTATGGCAGAACTTAGAAGTTTTTGCTAGTTTAGTTCGTCATAACAAAATTTAGAAACTTCAATACAGTTATCAATTGGGAAAAAAACTTAAGACATCAGTGTTATTAGTGAACATTTTATGAGATGTACAATGTAGTATCTCACACTTTTACATCATGAATAATCAGGATAGGCCTGAATAAAGAACTGAGAGAAAGTAAGATGCACCTACAGTCAAAGCTTTACTAATATGTGCATCGACAGAAGGGAAGGCATCACATTACATACATCCCAGCTTGCAGCTGTACCCATATATAAAGCTGTAGCACCTCATATAGCACATTTACAATTCTAAGATGTCAATACCTATTTTGTACTATATTAGCATGTACTGTGTCAGAACATTAACAAATATAGTAAACAAGATATTAATGTTTTTAATTAATAGGAAATTCAATTCCTTTCAGTACTGTTACTTAACATATTCATTATATTTAATAAGATTCTTTATGAGCCTTCTTACCTCTTTTATAGCACTTTATAGTCCCTGCTTCATCCCTGGTCTTTCCCAACATCGCTAGATTCAGTCTGAGAACCTAAAGGTGTTCTGGGGGTCATGGCTATCACCTTTAGCCAGTGGTATTTTAAATTAAGATCTACCTGTTATGCCCCCCTCACAGTACAGTGTTTGTGGTTATGTTTGAGGGTTGGGTATGAAATGGGGCAGTCACCTCACTCAGCAGCAGCTCAGCCATGCCCAACATTGTTGTCCCTCTTTGGACTATACCCCTCATTGTGACATCCCCAGTCTCCACCTGGAATCACCACAAGAAATGCCCATTTAACTGCTCCCCTGCAATGATTGCACCCATATCTCTCCCCTGCTGCTCCATCAGTTACCTGAGCTGCTAATTAAACCCAGGTCAGCTGGGCTGTTGTCAGTGTTTTATCCCTCTATGCCATCAGAGCAGCTTGTGAGGCTTCCATGGGTGGGAGGATGACAAAATGGTTAAGGTGTTTACCTTACAGACACAAGGTGCAGGGTTTGATTCTCACATGGGGTAATTGGCTAGGCTTCAAATGGTCCAAAAGGGCAGTTAGCCTAGTACTAACCTATGAACCTATAAAGGTGTTCTGGGGGTCATGGCTACAGCCAGTGGTATTTTAAATTAAGATCTACCTGTTATGCCCCCCTCACAGTACAGTGTTTGTGGTTATGTTTGAGGGTTGGGTATGAAATGGGGCAGTCACCTCACTCAGCAGCAGCTCAGCCATGCCCAACATTGTTGTCCCTCTTTGGACTATACCCCTCATTGTGACATCCCCAGTCTCCACCTGGAATCACCACAAGAAATTCCCATTTAACTGCTCCCCTGCAATGATTGCACCCATATCTATCCCTTGCTGCTCCATCAGTTGCCTGAGCTGATAATTAAACCCAGGTCAGCTGGGCTGTTGTCAGTGTTTTATCCCTCTATGCCACCAGAGCAGCTTGTGAGGCTTCCATCTCACCTAATGTACTGAGATAATTAAGGTTTTCAAGGCAATGCATTCATGAGATCCATGGTGGTCTGCATGGCCACAAATCCTCTTACTTCAAGTTATTTATTAACAGTTCTGATTTTTCATTTACAAAATTAATGGTTCTGATTTTCCGTGACAAATAACCATCACTACAACTTTTCTGCTGAAATGCTTTACCCTGCAGCTGTTTTTAACTCAGTCACCAGTTTTGTCTATGACACTCTGAGAGAATGATAAGCACACTAAAAATATTTGGACATATTAGCTAGTTTCACAGATCTAGACTGGTTATTAATTTGTAGAAAGTCACTGTTTCTCTTAAGAGCCTTTGCCATTATTGGCATTCTGGTCAAAGACCTCCTGTTCCTTCTTTACATTTGTGAATCAGTACTTTGTACCAGAGATGATGCAAACTTATACATTAACCAGTCTGACAGCTGGTGCAGAGGATTAAAGTTATCAGATGTTAATGAGCTGCTTTCTGTAATTTAGGGTTTGATTCCCTCAGTCTCTATTAGCCTACCATGTGACTCAGTACATTATTTAAGAAAATAATGGTTTGGGGCAATTGGTAAGTTGGGCTAGGGTCTTCAATAGAGTTCTGGACCACATGCCTAATAGCTATCTGTGAAGGTCTGACTTTAGACATCATTTTTTTATAAGTACCATCTCTTCATTGAAGTTTTAACATTGGTTAGTATTTTCATCATAAATTTTCTTTCTTTTAGAGAAATTCTGTTATTTGAGGTTAGATTTCTGTCAATTTTATATAGTGGTCCAACAAAACAATAATCATTTCAGTATGGACACAACAGTGGGGAAGACTAATTCATTTCATTGATTGCTTATGTCATATAATAGACAGACTTCATTAGAAAGTATGGCTTCAGCGATTTGCAAGAAAACTACGTTTTATGAGGAACAGACCACAATATAAGATAAAAATCTGTACATTCTCCAAAAATCTGGAGAGTTGAGAGGTATGGTATGACTCATAAATTGCAGTTACAGTAGGTGTTTGAATTCAACACTACTGTAGTAGCCTTTAGGCTATGTAACTTGTGTCTTACACAAGACACAACAACCACCCGGCTTCCAAAAGTTCTGGTTCACTCCCATACTTCCACTCCGACTGCTAATTGATTAACTCTGAGGAGGGGAAAAACAGCAATCAGAGATGAAATATCTTCAAAATGTTCTTGCTCTAAAGTATACTCATCCTGAACTAAGCAAACAAGAAATAACTCCATGCGCCATTAAGAGGATGATGGGTGAGTGCAGTTACTGCAATGATGAGGAATTCGAACACCTACTATTATGAGTAAGTGCAACTTACACAACTGCACTATGTTCATCAATTCTACTGCTGCATTAGCCTTCAGGCTATATGGGTTGATTACTAAAGCCTATTCAACCATGTACAAAGTATGAGTAATCACTTCTCCATGGTTCTGAGGGTTAGGATAGAACACAGAATGATTGATGGCCTGATTCAATGAAACTCTGAAATAACCTTGTGTGTGAATGAGGGATCTGTTCTTACTGTTACTCTAGCTCAAAAGCAGACCATATAGAGTTAACCCACCAAGAGAGCTAGCAACTCAGATATGCATCTTGCAGATGCCCAAGCAAAGAGAAGAATAGTTTTCCATGTAATGGACCTTAAATCTGCCTGATCTGCAGGTTCAGACAGAGATGTGATTAACTCTTCTAGCAGAAAGTTAAGCTCCCAGGGAGGAGCAACTTGTTTACAAGGTGATCTCAGATGAAACACTCCTATCAGAATCTGTCTTACTAAGAAAACATTGAAAAGAGGGAGAAGGATCCATGGGCAGACATAATGAAAGGGCTGCAAGATGTACCTTGACAAAGTAGTATGAATGCCAGAGGCTAGTAACTCACACACATATATATATATATGAGAACCAGTGGTACAGTCCCAGACAGGGCCCTGGTTATTGGGTAGGCACCAACTAGAAAATTCTTACACTTTGTCAAGATAAGATCTTCTAGTAGCAGGATTTCTTCTCTCGCTTAGTACCTGCTGCACATCAACTAAAAAGAGGTGCTTAAAAGGTATCAGAGTCCAGGCAGATCATTTAAGATATTTTAGATTACAGTATACCAAACTCCCCCTGTCTTATGTGACTAGATCCAGATAGTGAGGAAGCCTGTGGTAGTTGTCTTTTGCCAATTCCATAAAAAGGGTGAACCAATATTGCCTGGGCTGAAAAGGGGTCACCACAAATATTTTGGGGAGTTTTGAATCCTCAGAATTATGCTGTATATCAGCGGAAGGGGAGGAAATACATAAAGATACATTTTCCTACAAGGAAATGAAAAAAACATTTATAAAGTCTGTTTTGCAAGTTGACCAACAGATCTACTTGTAGTGATCCCCATAAATGGATCAAGAACTGGAAGATTCCCTTATTCAAATAGCATTAGCGAGGGTTTGTCCTTGTCCTGCTCAGTTTGTCTACCACTGTGTTTTGCTCTGATGGAATGTAATATGCTTGTAGGGTTAAGGAATGCTTCCAAGTGATCATAGCAGCCTGTATAGAAGGTGCAACCTTGTGCCCCTTAGCTTGTTGATGTAATTTTGTCTGTAAACAAGAGATAATGAAGAGATTAAAAGGCATGGATCACAGCCCACACCTCTTTCAAAATAATATGCTTTATTCTGCCTGAAGAACCCCTCAGGCTTTCCATCTTTATTTTTATAGGAACTATCTTCCAAGGAAACTCTGAGATGTGTGTGGATTCATAGTAACTTGGAGGTTGAGGAGAAAAGGGAGTACATGTATCTGCTTGCATTTGCAGTCTCCACTAGTGCAGTTCCATTACTAGAAAGCCAAAGACAGGTATCTGAAATATACAAGTGTTGGGTCCATGTGTTTTTTAGATAGCACAGCATCTTTCTTATGTACAACCTAAAGAGAAGAAGCATGAGAAAAAATAGATGCTGTGAACCCCAGAAGCATGAGAAACTCGCTAGCTAAAGTCTGAGACTGATCTAAGAAACTCAGGAAGGCTTCCAGATAAAATTCCACCGGCATGAAAATCTTTTGCTGTGGAGTGTGTATAAGACACCCTAAAAGACAGTCTGGTGTAAAAAGGTCAAGGAGGATTCCTGAATGTTTATCTGGAATCCCAGACTGGTCAAAAGCATTGAAACCCATGTTAAGGAATAGCAACATCTGGGAGAAGACTTTACAAAGATAAACAAGTCATTCCAATAAGGCAGAAACAGTGAGTGCCATTCAGCCTACTATAAGCTAAGGCTGGAACTAAAACATTGCAAACACTCTTGAAGTGGCAAATAACCCAAAGGGTCATACAGAATCACTAAAACAGGAAGTTAATAATTAAAACTGGTCTCAAAGAAGGCTCCTTCTTTAGTACCAGAAGTGATCTGGAATAGAATGCGTTTGCCTCTTATAAATGTCACTGGTTCTATGACTCCTAGGGTGAGCAAAGCTGAAGAGCCTGATGAAAAAATTTTGTTTGGTTTGGAGGCAGGGAAGGAATTCCCCCAAAAGGAGTTTTTTGTATCCAGTGACAACTGTATCCCTCCTGAACCACCTTTAACACCTAAGAACCTGTCACAGTCATGGGGAATGAACAGCCAGTTATGGGGACAGGTTTTAAGAGATTAAGGCAAGCGAGGGGAAGAGGCATAACAGCACAGCTGTTCGAAGTTGAATACTGTCCCTTTATTGGAAAAGTTCCTGTTTGTTACTGTTCCCTTCCGGACATCTGTAGCTGGATCTGAGAAATTTGTAACAAAGGTTGGGGGGAGGTGAAACATCCTAGAAACTCCCTAAACTAATTTTCCTTTCTCATCAAATTGATGGTGGACTTGAGTAGCAAATGGGCCAAATAAAAACTTTTTCTGTAAATCCGAATTCAAAAATGTAGACTTCTTTTCAACAGTAAAGTTCTGAATTTGTACTTAGGCATGCCTGCTCAAACAGTAGCAGAGGCAGATGCCCTACACACAGTATCTGCACAGTCATAAATACCTTTAAAGCCTGTTTAGATATTAAAGACATGTCAAAATCAAGAAAATACAGATAGGCATGTACTTCCAAATAAGGGACTGATAGTTAGTTTATATGCACAAGCTGAACAATAAAAAACTGTAACATCAAATCTGTATGAAAACCTTCCCCTCTATATGCACACAGGGGAAGGAATTAAAGAGAGAAAATAAGTGCTTGTTAGTTCAGGAAACTTTGTAAAGCCTATCTGCTTCCATGGGGACTAAAAATTGTGAATCAAGATTATTGCAAGCAATGTAATATGCTTCCTCCAATGCTGGCACTTAGAGGAGAAAATGGTGCATAATGAGAAAAAACACTTACAGCATGTTATAAAATTTCCTCAGTATAGTGAGAAGAACCATTAGTTCCCAAAAAAAAAACATCCCATTGATCTTGGCAGCAATTAGGAGAAAGAAATTACCTCACAAGGAGGTTTGGAGACCTGTTTTCCTCAGGGGTATATCAAGTGACCTGCTAAGTGGTATCGAAGGCTGTTTACCAGGACTAAGTGTCTGTAACAATTTCTTATGTAAGGTAAGAAAATCAGGTTTACCTATAGATAGCATGTCTTCAGGTATATAGTGTTTAACCCTGTGTTTTATCTTAACAGCTATCTTTTGACACCAACTAGTAGAGGAATATGTGTCCCAATAAGAGGTCATTACCCCTGGATGCATCCAGTAGCATCCTCTGGTAAAATTCCATATCCCAATAAAGATGGCACTAGTATACCCAGTCCAGACAGTGGAACAGCCAAGGAGGATGTGGTTGACTCCAGGTTCATGGTGGCCTAAAGGAGCATGCCAAAGGACACTTGAGAGGTAAATGAGTAGTTTGGGAAGCAACAAATGGTCACCACAGATTTACTCACCATTGTCTTGGCTCCACACTGAGCCTATTTAGTTGGCAGCAGCTTTCAGGTAAGTTTTCTTTTCTTTCTTGGAACTGCAGAAGTCAGGCATGCTGTAGCAGGGTAAGCATTGATGCTGTGACAGAAGAGGATGCTTTAGATTGCTGAAACAACCCAGCAGAAGGTAAGTTATCAAAACTCTACACAAGTAGCAGACTTTCACTTACCCCTAAAGAGTAAAGTCCCCCAAACACAGTACTGCACAAGCAATACATTAAAATCCTGTCAAAAAACTTTAAAAGTAGTATTAGCCTGGCAGATATAAAGGGCAGGTAAATGGTCAGACCAGGACTACAAGCAATGTAAGCCATGTAAAAGTATAAGCTGTACACTAAAGTCCTGTCAGAACCTCTTAGAAGTAAAATTAGTTTGATAGAAATAAATGTCAGGTATGTTGTCACAGCATTAACATAAACACTACATGCCTTGTAAATGCACAAGCAGTACACTAAAATGTTGTCAGAATCCTTTAGAAGAAAAATTAGTCTGACAGCAAAAATGGTAGGTAAGTTGTCACAGCATTAACACAAACACTACATGCCATGTAAATGTGCAAACAGCACTAAAATCCTGCCAGAACCTCTTTAGATGTTTCTGACAGTATAAATGGTATGCAAGTTGTCACAGAGTGTACACAAGCAATGCATGCCCTTTTGTCATCCCAACTCAAATGAAACACTGCCCTGCATTTAAAGTTTTGCAAAAAAAAATTAAAAAGGTTGCATAAGCAGTGCATTTCTGTATCAAATAAGCCCCTACACTAGCTGAAGCTCAGTCGCCTTCCCAGAAGAAAACAGATGGTAGTTAAGAAATATGGTTTGCTATCACGATCTTGAAGCCCACAGTCTTGAAACCCATAATCCACAGACCATAATATTGAAATACCAAAATGCTGAAGACACAGTACTAAATTCCTGGACTTGCACTCATTCCTGGGTCCACACCCTTACACCCCTTCAGGATCTATGTTAACATTTGCTTCTGCGTGGTAGGGCAATTAGGTATTCAAGATTTTTTTTTACTTTGTGGGTTTTAGCATTTTGGTCATTTGAAATTATGGTCTTAGTATTATGGATTTTCAAACTGTGGGCTTCAAGATTGTGACAGTAAATGAAGAAATACTGGGTTTCATACAGATACCATAACATATATGCACATTAACAGTAAAGAAAAAATAGCTTTTCTATTTTTTACACACAGATACCCTTTTTTACACCCTCCCACACACACACATACACACACACACACACACACACACATAAATATATATATATATATATATATATATATATATATATATATATATATATATATATATATATATATATATATATATATATATATATACACACATACACATATATACACACATACACATATATACACACATATACACACATATACACACACCACACATACACACACACACACACACACACACACACACACACACACTGAGCTGCCAAGTGCTCCTAATTATGCAGAACACTTCGCATTTGACCATAAACAAACCTGCTGTTCTGCACTGAACAGCATTGGCTGTGCTGCACAGTTTTTGATTGGCTCATTTACTGCAATTGCAACCAATCACCATATATGAACCAATCAAGTAACTATTCCTTTGGACGGCAGCCAATGTGAGCTCCCAAATACATGACCAATTGTGTACTGGTAATGGTTTTCATGCCAGTACAATGCCTTCAAAAAGGCCTTCAGATTGGAGAAAATTTACCTTGGATCAGCATGAGTTTGAGGAAGGAAGAAAGATGTTTGTGCCGTGGATCATTGTGTCAGTCATAGAGGAAGCCAGGAAGAATTCACTAAATCCGATTTGAGACATACAACCGAAAGATGAGAAAACACCGAACAGGAGTCTGCAGTGCTTCAGGGATTCAGGGACTGAGATCAGCAGATCTCCATACAAAAAGCTGAGATTTGTTTTGCTGTACAGTGCTGCTGCTGCTGATTGCACTTCCTTTGGATTGGATTATTTCTTTCTGAATTTTGTTGTGGACTAACCTCCAGAGTTAAGTGTTTTAAATGTAGGTTGTAATGTCTCTCTGACCTGTACTGATTATTTCTGGCTTTGTACCTGATTTGTCACATTATTTAAAATGTACCCCTATTCTTTGTCCTTTGTACCCCAACGATATTAGCTTTGTCTAGATTTATGGTGCTAACAGGTTGCACAGTAAGTTAATAGTAGTTTAATTGTTTGACTCTGTTGTTTTCTGATTACGTCTGGATTTGTCCCTGATCTGTGGCATTCCTCAGCCAGATTTTTGTAGTGTCTATATTTTTGGTCTGTTGCTCATAAAACATCTGGTTTTCTGGCAAATCATGATCTGAGGATTAAAGTCACTAGATAATGACAGGCATTTGAGTTTCAGACTTCATATCCTTCAGAAAATGCATGCACAAAAATCCTGTTCTAGCAGCTTTCCATGTTTATAAGAGCAATATTTAAAATGTATCCCTATTTTGGGCCTCTGTCCCTGAAATATATTAGGATTTGTGCAGATATCTTGTCCTAACAGGTTGAGAGGTAGGGTGTTTTTATTTGCTTGTCAACCCCTGCTATTATGGGCATGTATTTTAGTAGAAAATATCATGCTTTTGTTTTTATTTGTCTTGTCAGATATTCGTACCACATGGATGTTTTCATCAGAATATATATATATATATATATATATATATATATATATATATATATATATATATATATATATATATGGGTCTATCTGAAAACACCAACACGCAAAAACACAGACAACGAGATAACCGACATTACAAAACCGGAAGTTCAAAAACACGAAACATCACATGCCCGACAAACCACAATCCCGACAATCAACAAAACAAAACAAATACCTTTTCCATAAAACGCACACACACAATACAGGCACACCAAAAACCTTACAAACCTACACTAAACCTTACATACACAACTATCTATGCACTAACCTTAACCCATACCTTAACCCTAAGGTCTGTCAATATCGCACACTCAACTAACCCGCGCCCTAACCCTAACTCACTTAACCCGCCCCTAACCCTAAAGTCTGTCACTATCGCACACTTACCTTACCCGCACCCTGACCCTAACGTCCGTCACTATCACACACTTACCTTAACATGTCAGTGTTATCAACGTCGGGATTTTCAATCATCTGTCATCTCCGTTGTTGATCTTCCGGTGTTGGTTATCTCGTTGTCGGCATTGTCAGCGTTCGGTGTTTTCAGGTAGACCTATATATATATATATATATATATATATATATATATATATATATATATATATATATACACATACATACACACGTGTGTGTATTTGTTGCAGTGTACAGGCATGCTAGTTGTTATTTGTATGAAAGGCATTTCAGAAAAAGTAGTTGTTAAAGGTATCCGGTTTTGTTTTGCAATAGAACTTCAATTTGAGTGTGTTTACTGTGTTTTCATAATGCCAAGACTTAGAATTGCTCAAGGAAAACTCATGTTGTGTATTGTTTGCATTCTCACACTCAGCAGTGCAATAGACTTACATGTTGGAAAAGGGCAGTTAGTATGTTTTATTTTTATTTTAAGTGCGACAAAGATTTTTAGCGAACTTAAAGCAGTCATCATGCTGTGCTTGCTGTCATTTGTCCGTTGTAAATAATATTTATGAAAATTTTTATTTCTTTTTTTCTGAAAAAAGAGGTGGTAGAAAATAAGGTGGGCACTGAGGGATCAGAAAGGGACTAAGGATATGACCTAGGCTGGTCAGTGGTTCCCTAGACTGTAAACATGGTAAGTACTTATAAACCTAGAAGATGCTACCAAATTTGCAATGCCTGAATTCTTTTGGTCTGGCAGTTGGTGCACAGGGTTAAGACTATGAGCTGTACTTCTTGTAGTATACTTGGGTGTCATATGACGTGACGTTATATTGTTTCCTTCTTTGTGCATTGCCTAGTCCCTGCTGTTGACTCCAGTGTTATCTCTGTTCCCTTAACTCCCTCCTAAAACTGATGATGTTTGCAGATAAGGTGATGAATTATAACCTTGTTTAGATTCTGTTGCTCCATTAGTGTCTGAAGTATTCAGGTGTATAGGGCATTTAGAGACAACTACCTCTGGGAATGTTTGGGGTTATCAAATTGTAGTAGAGAATCATCAGACAACCTGTGTAGAACATTCTACAGGAATGAGAAGTGTACTAATTGGTTCCATGAGAGAGCAGCTGATGCATGGAATAGACTACTAAATTACATTAAAGGAAGTAGTTATTTTTAAGAAAGCCTGGACACTTATTATGGGAACAAGTGTTTTGGTATATTGGCAGGCTAGAAGGGCATTAATGCCCATGCTTGAAATATTTGTATGTAAGTGCCTCTGTCCCTGATTATTTATGATTTGCTGCTGATTTGTTGAGCTGTGCACTAGACAAGAATTGAAATTATAACCTTGTTTCAGAAAGTGTTTATTAATTCCCCTTCTCTATTCCGTTAATGTCTCAAGTTTTAGTAATACTTTGTGTCTCTGATTGTACCTGATTATTTCTAGGTTTGTGCCTGAGAGAGAGGAGGCAAACAGGTCTACTTGAGGAACTCTGCACAGATGGCTCAAATCTCAGAAGATTTCCTGATTTATTTTCCACCTGCGAGGGTCTGCCCTTGTCCTGCTTAGCTTGCCTGCCACACAGTTTTGCTCTGATGGAATGTAGGATGCCAGTAGAGTGAGATTGTATTGTGACACTGTATCCCAAGCTAACATGGCTAGTCTGCAGGGGGTACTACCTGGCTCCCCCTTGCTTATTGATATACAACATGACTCTGGTATTGTCTGTAACAACTTTAAGGCACCCTGGTGACCAAAGATGATTCAGAGAGTTGAGCGCCTTGATAACAAGCACATCTTTTATATTTATGTGCTTGCATCTGTCTTTGGTGTCCCACACATCTTGCACATTTATCCCTCCTGAAACTGCACCCCAAGCAAAGTGCAAGGCATCAGTGCAGACTGACTGCTTTGGAACTGGGAAGGAAAGGGAAGAAGGGGAGATCTGGATTTAGGGTCATCTCTTGTTTCCACCAAGTGATTTCTCTCTTGACAAATCCCAGCACTGTGATCTGAAATGACAAGGGGTGTTGGTGCTGGAACTGAAGAGACTTCCGATGCCACTGTAACTTTCACATGAGGAGTCTTGCCAGTAGTATCATGAGAATCATGGAAGCCATGAGACCCAAAATCCTGCGGTATTTCCTCTCCCAGTGACTGAACTCTGAGTGGAAAACCTTGGAAATAGATGTAGATAAAGATCTATTTTTCCTGTGGAAGGAAAGCTTTTTAACTATAGTGTCTACTTGACATGCCAGAAACACAAACTAGTGAAGAGGAGTAAAAAAAAAAAGATTTCTGAATTCTCTCATGGAATCCCAGCTTGTGTAAGAGATCTCTCACTCAAAAGAGAGATTCCTGACACTTTGAAAAAGACTAGACTCTGAAAAGATAAGCAAGCCATTTAAATATGGAAAAATGTGGATAGCCTCTAGCCTGCAATGTGCTATAAATGGAGTTAGACAGTTTGTGAACACTCAGTGCAGTGGATAGTCCAAAGGGTAAGGCACAGAACTGGTAATGTGATGCAAACACACAAAACCTTTAGAAACGTCTGAAGCCTGGACAATTATGAATGCAATGAAATGCATCTTTTAAAGCTAGTGTATCTAGGAAGTTTGAATAAGGAGGAAGAGGTAACAGATTGTGAAGTGACCCCATTTTGGATTTGGGCAGCATCACAAACAGGTTTAGGAAAAAAAGATCCACAACTTGTCTGCAAGCATTTTCTTTTTCTTTGGCACTAAAAACATCCTTGAATAAAACTCCTTTCCAACCTGGGAAGGGTAAACTTGTTCTATCAATCTCTGGGACAGTATGTGATGAAGGAGAAATGAAACAAAAGAGTCTGGTCTGGAGGATGAGGAATTACCCATGGAAAGGAGGAATTTCTTGCTACTGCCATCTGTAACCTTGACAAATGATGCTCAGAACCCATTTGTCTGAAACTATGTCTTGCCAAAGAGAAGAGAGGAGATTCAGACTTTCTACAAAGGAAATGAGGCTGCTGGGGGTGGGGATAAAAAAATATTATACCATGAGCCCCCCAAAACGTGCACGCTGATTGGCCAGTGTGCCCGTTGTAAATCGAGTTATACTAATGGAAAAAGGTCCGGTCGCCCGGACTTTTTTCCATTAGTATAACTCGTTTTTTTTAAAACACTGTCTCGCTATGTTAAATGGGTTTAACATAGCGAGACAGCTTTAAAATAAGCAACGGAGATCTCCGTTGCTTATTTTAAAGCTGTCTCGCATGTTAAACCCATTTAACATAGCGAGACAGTGTTAAAAGCAATGGAGAAAGCAAGATCTCCGTTGCTTTTAGTGTCTCGCTATGTTAAATGAGTTTAACATAGCGAGACAGTTTAAAATAAGCAACAGAGATGTCCGTTGCTTATTTTAAAACTGTCTCGCTATGTTAAACTCATTTAACATAGCGAGACACTAAAAAAGCAACAGAGATCTTGCTTTCTCCGTTGCTTTGCACAACTCTGATGTACTGCGCAGGCGCAGTACATCAGAACTGCCGGATGCCAGACATCTGCGGAAGGGCAGTAAACAGGCATTATACTATGCCATTATTTAAGAAAAGTAACAGTTTCTTTTCTTAAATAATGTCATGATAATAGCAATAACCCACGCCTGGGTGTGGGTAATGCTAAATTACCCACGGTTGGCTTTGTTTGGTCTCGGGCCTCGGGACCAAACTACGCCAACCGTGGGTAAATTTAGCATTACCCACACCCAGGCGTGGGTTATTGCTATAGTAATTCTGATTTACTGGACTGTCATTGGTTTTTGGAGTTTCCAGAATTCTTCTTGGAACCTCCTTACCAGTTCTTTTTAAAAGTCTGTTTACCTGCATTTTGTTGAAACAGGTTATTTTGTTTCTTACTAAAACTGGATAGAGAGTTAGAGAATCCCTTAGAAAATTTGGAAAAAAGGAGGACTAAAATATCTTACCGATTCGCTGTATCACTTTACCCCTTTCATCACACTTTTTGGTCACCTCTTCAGCAAAGAGGCCAAAAAAACGAAATCTCTATCCAAAGGAGAATTTAAAATCTCAATTTAGCATCATCTAGGAGATTCTGGGAATGCAGGAAGGCAAACCTCCTCAAAACAGTAGCAGTAGCCATAGCCCTTAAAGGAGCATTAGCTGCATCATACACACACTGTATACAATGAATAGTGGCGTGAAAAACTGAAGAAATTGAATTTAGAGCAGATTTTTCCTCACATGAAGAAACTACAGACAAGCATTCCTCATACTTTTGCAATACGTCAGGACAAACTTTAACATGTAAGTCTGACAATTCAGAATTCTGAAAAATCAGAATTGCAGAAACATACACATTTTTCCCATACTTGTCAATAATCTTCTCATCCTTAGAAATAGTAGGACTGGAATTAACTAAGTGTTTGCAGCAAAATGTTTAACTAAAGCTATAGCTGCTGGATCAGGTTTGGGAAGAGTATATAAAAATTAAAAGAGTGAGGTACTTTATACATCCAATCTGTTTTTTTTATGAGCAGCTAGCTGTCAGGAAAATAGCAGACAATAACACATCCATCCTCCAAAGCTGACAGATTTGGAGGAATGGGAGCAGGTTCGGGAAATTACTTCAGTAACAGCTCAAAGTATTTTCTTAGGGACTAAGAAACCTCAGTGTTCTCCCACTGAAAACACTGGTTGTTGTTGTTGTTGTGTCTTTCGGCTTTTCCCAGTTAGGGGTCGCCACAGCGGAACTCCGGTCCGCTAATGATTGGCAGTAGATTTTTATGTGTCGACTTGCCGGGCCTGACGCACAACCTTCAACGAAGGTACGCCCTTCACGCATGTCGCCACAGAAGATGCTCTAGCTGAGAATTGAACGGGGCAATGTCTTACTGTGAGGCGACAACGCTACAGCAGCACCACCACTGGTACATTCTATAAATAGTCTCAGAGAATGAGTATACTTCCACAGGCAGAAATAGAAAATCTCCTCTGTGTCTGAATCAGAAATCTGAGGAGAAAACCCTGAATCTATCCCTTCATCTTCCTGTCCAGATTCAGAATCTTGAATCTCTTTTACAAGAAACTACTTTACAAGAAGGATGAATAGCCTGAATTAAACCTTGAGTCAGACACAGTAAACTACTCCCATCTAAGGAAATTTGAGGAGGAGTAGATACAGGTTTAGTTTTCTGTTTCTTTTTAACAAGAAAAATGGGACCAAGAGTGTTAGTAATGACAGCAGCAGGTTCCACAGGGATGGGCACAACATTCTGACAAAAGATGGAAGCCTTCTCTGTTTCCTCTAACAGGACTAACAAGAGTGGCTCTCCTTTGCTCACTGAGGGGACTAGAAAGCTGTAAAGAACATGGCAATCCCCCAGTCCATAGTGGCGGTAGGTGATACACCAGAGGGATCTTGGGTAAAAGATAAGTGGTCTGAGGTACAGCTGATGGCCACAGCAGAATCACCCACCTATGGCTGAGGCAAATTGCTAGCCTGTTATGATTGCAAAGGCTGTTTGCTTGATTTTTTTCTTTTTGTGGCTGGAAGAAGGACTAGTGAGAGACAGCATATTGTTCCATGGTCAGGCTGAAAATGGTGCCTCTTTCCCAGTGAAAGCAAGCAGCAAATGTCACTAAAAATAAGAAGTCTTTAAAAATCATTTTTACCAGTCAAACATAGACTAAAGCACTTAAAACACTTTGTCAGACCCTCAAAGTAAAATAAACAAAATTTCTCCACAGAAAAAATGGTTTTCAGTTACTTTTAGACTGACCAGAAAAAAGAGCACCCCTGTTTAAAAGAACAGTACAGTCTCATTACAGTCTGCTAAAACACAAATTCCTAGCAAAGTAGCTTTCATGAAGAAGAAAGTATCAGTAATAAACAAAATTAGTAAACTGGATTTTTTCCTCAGAGAACTTATCTGTCCAGCAAAGGAGCAGCCAACTGACTATCAATCAATGAAAGCCTCACAGAAGTGTAGCCTTCAGTGACAGTAAAACTCTGAAGGACATGGCACCCAAACTCATCTTGTAATCAGTTCAACTTGACCTGCCTGACAGATTGGATATGTGGAAGGTGCCCTAAAGCTTTTGAAGCTGGTGGTCTGTTATATGCTTGGCAGGATATAACTCATATAGCTTAGGCTACTACAGCAGTGATTAATATGGTGAACATCCACTGCTGCCTGGCCAGAAGGGGATCACTACAATGATCTTAGTGAATTCCTTCTGAATATTCAGAAGTACCCCCAGATATCAATGGAAAGGGTAAAAAAGCATACAGGAACAATTCTACCCAAGGTAAAAAAAAGGCATCTCTCTTCCAGGCCTTCTTGCATGAAGTCCTGGAGCAGACTCTATCCAGTTAGTTATTCAGAGAGGAAGCAAACATGTCTACTTGAGGATTTTCACATAGATGGATCAAATCTTGGAAGGCCCCTAGTCTAGTTTCCATTTGTGAGGGTCTGCCCTTGTTCTGCTCAGCTAATGTGCCACACAATTTTGCTCAGATGGAACGCAGGATCCCTTTAGATTGAGACTGCACTGTGAAGCGATATCACAAGCTAATATGACTAGTCTGCTAAGGAGGTACATCTGAATTCCCCTTGCCTGTTGATTTACAACATGACTGTGGTATTGTCTGTGACAACTTGAAGAGGTCCTTGGGACCAAAGATGATTCATAGAGTTGAGTGCCTTGATCAGTGCAAACAACTCTTTTATATTTATGAGTTTGCATCTGTCCTTGGTTTCTGCACACCTTGCACTTTTAGCCTCCCTGACACCACAACCCAAGCAAAGTCCAAGGCATCTATGGTGAGTGACTGCTGTGGAATAGGGAGGGAAAAGAAGAGACACATATTAAGGAAATTTACTGTCTCCACCAAATGATTTCCCTTCGGACAAACCCCAGCACTTGGATTTGAAAAACAAAGGATGTTGGTGCTGGGACCAAAGAGACTTCAGATACCATTGTATTTTTCTCATGTGGAGTCTTGCCAGGGGTATTATGAGAATCATACATGCCATGAGACCCAAAATCCTGAGGTATTCCCTCACAGTGACTGAAGGTGGAGTGGAAAACCTTAGAATCAGAGATAGATAAAGATCTTTTTTTCCTGTGGAAGAAAAGCTCTTTGAACTGAGGTGTCTAATGGATGCCGCAGAAACACATTCATGTATGAAGGAAATAAAACAACTTTTGAAAGTTCTCTTGGAATCCCACTTGTGTAAGAGATCTTGCACCCAACTGAGAGATTCCTGACACTTTGAGAAAGATGCTGCAAAGATAAGCAAGTTATCTAAATGTGGAAAAATGTGGATACCCTGTAGCCTGCAATGAGCTATAACTGGTGCTAGAAACTTTGTGAACACTCCTGCTGCAGTGGCTAGTCCAAAGGGTAAGGTAGAGAACTGATACCTTGGGCCGGATTCACGATGGCTTGCACAGAGTCTACGAGTAGAGTAAGACTTCATGCAGCCATCATGTCCGTCGAGCGATCCACAAACAGCCTGTAGGGGCATGTAAGAGAGCTCCTAACATGTCTCCTACACGGAGAGGGCTGTGATATGCAAATTACCTCACTTGCAGCCGAAAGGCATGCAAATGAGGTAAATTTGCGATCCAGGAAGCAGAAACCTGTCTGAGTAGGAGACGTGTTAGCTGCAGAAATGTACTCAGTTGACAACTGAGTACCGTTCTGCAAATAGCACAATGGAGACTTGTCAGCTCCAAATAAAGGTTGCATATGGTTGAGGAAGCATGCCAATGGCCAAATATATGGCCAATGGAAAGTTTCCCTGATGCAAAATTAAAATAAAAATATATATTTTTTTTCGGCGATTTCCAATGTTTAAGCGTAGCGCAGTGCCACGCAAATGGGGGGTGCGCTTTAAAAATCATAAAATAAGGCAATAAAAGCCACAAACATGGAATTTATGAAAATTGTCAAATTTCAATGTAAGGGAATAGCAGGCTGAAGACAACATGGCCACCGAGTAGGGGTTGCTAAGGGGAGAAACCCAGTCTAAGACATGTAACCAAGCATTAGTTGGCAATCCTATGTAAATGAGTGTTAGGATGGTGAATCACACTTTTACATAGCAAATGAGCACAGTCAGTGGAGTGTAGGAGTAGGATATGGGGAGGAACAGAGTAGGAGACAGGTGACATCACAAGGGGGTATGTATGAAAGTAGTGCAGCTCATTGGAGGACAATGGCATCTGTTAGGTGTCAGTTAGACATCATGGAAAGAGGTGTGTCAACAGGTAGGCCAGGGAAAGCCAAGAAATGGAAGGTGTATACTGTGGATAACACCAAAGTTTCTTGCTGAGTGGGTATGCGTGCGTGTGCGCGCCTGTAAACTTGAGTAAGACAGAGTGCGCGCATGGAAGCATGAGTGCGCGCATTTAAACTGGAGTAAGCATGTATAAGGCTGTTTAAAGAGTTGTAAGCACGTTTGCACTGGTGTGCACGCGTTTTAACCTGAATAAGCAAGTTTTAGTCCGTCTAAGCATGTGCGCGCGCTTGTGAGCTGCTGTGAGCGTGTTTGTGCTTGTATGCACGTCGCTCCTCCTGAGGAAACAGAAAGGAAAAATGAAGCACAAGAAATAGCAGGAAGCTACCAGGTGATACTAGTAGAGCTAGCAGGTGAAAACAATCCAAATCAGGCAATAACACAGGCAGAGCACTAGCCTAGCCCAGCACTTAAAACTCTGAAAACAACAGTGCAGTTTGTTTCTCACAAGAGACACTGAAACACTGGAGTATGCTACTAGAAATGAAAACTGAAAAAGCTTCACTCAGACAAAAATGCTAGGGGCTGCCATTGCTGTTATAAGACGACATATGCAACATGCTGAGGGTGGTGACAATGCAAATGCTGCCGGACAACCCACAGTGAGGAGACAGAGAAAAGTGTATAGGCCCAGGGTCATCTACCAGGGGTTACATGAGCTGGAGATAGTGGAGCTCTATAGAGTGGACAGAGACCTCCTGCAGCAAATTGTGGAGCTGTGCAGGCCATGCCTCACACACAGAACCAACAGAGGAGAACCCATCCCAGTGGAAACCAAGGTATGTGTTGGCCTAAGAATACTAGCAACAGATACCTTTCAGAGACCAACTGGTGATATGATGGGGATATCACAGGCATCAGCATCCAGGGTACTGCACCAGTTCCTGGATGCCATGTCAGCACATGTCGGTGATCATGTATATTTCCCCAATTCCCATGAGGTATTGGCCAGCAATATGCGTCTCTTCCAGCAAATAGCAGAATACCCTGAGGTAGTGGGTGCAATAGACTGCACGCATATACACATCAAAGCACCAGCCGGTGAGCTGGATGGGGGCCTACATTAACCGCAAGGGCTTCCCCTCCATCAACTGCCAGGTCATGTGTGATGCCCAGGGCATAATAATGAATGTGTGTGCTGGCTGCCCTGGAAGCTACCATGATTCCCATATCTGGCATCTGGTGCAGCTGTACCAGACATTTGCCAATGAGGACATCCCACATGGTCACTTAGTGGGGGATGCTGGCTATGCACTGGAGCCTGTGCTGATGACACCCATCAGAAATGCACACACACATGAACAAGAACGCCATAATGAGGCACACGCACAAACACAAAATGTAATCGAGCATGTGTTTGGGTTGCTCAAGTCATGGTTCCGGTACCTGGACACATCTGGTGAAGCCTTGCAATACTCACCAACTACATGTACCCAAATTGTCATGGTATGTGCTATGATACATAATATGATCCTGCGAAAACAGCTGCAACAGGACCAGCATAGGCCTGGGTGCCAAGGCCATCACAGGCAGAGCGTGACTCGGAGGAGGAACAACCTGAGCCTGCCCCAGTAGGCAGACGGAGGCATGCCCAGTATGCCTTGGCCTTGGCAAAGAGGCAATGCATAGCACATACACTGGCTCAGTAGGAACCCTGGAAATGATACCTCTCTCTGACTCGTACATATAGTAAAAGAGATGCCTAACTTGACACCACCTGTTGCCAAACATGTATAGGGAGTGCAGTATGTGCATCCGACATAGGCAGCCCTGCAGCACCACCTGAGGCATGATTGCCATGTGTTAAGCAATGTAAGGTAGTGCTAAACAGCATTTACCACCATGTTTTATATGCAAACTTGATGACCTTCAGTAGCATCCTACCCTCACCAAAACATGAGGCCACAGTATGAAGACAAGATGATCAATTACAACAATTGGCTTAAGTATTGGTGACAGTGAAAAGGGAATCAATGCCTGTCAGCCTGGGATGAGATGCTCGACAAGACATGATGCTTTGCTGCGATGGATTTCACCTATCACCTGTGGCCTATTAGATATTGCCAAAGGCTCTTTTCACCCCATAGTGCTTTTTCTAGGTAAGGCTCAAAACAGAAACCCACCTCCATAGGTATCACAAGGGATAATAAAGTATAAGTAATGCTACTCAATGCCAGAAGTCTAAACTGCAAGATGCACGCACTCCAAATAGTCCTCAGCATGGAGAATGTTGATATCTGTGCAGTAACAGAAACCTGGTTCAAGGCTCCCAAGAGCACCCTAGCATTCACAGATACACCTCATACCATGCTTTACAGCTGCAAAACATGGAACAAACTACAAAAGGAGGGTGAGTATCAATATTTGTCAAAGATACCCACACCCCCAGGTTGGTGGCACAGCATGAAGCATCAGAGTCTACCCATGTGTAACCAACAGTGGGTAAAACTGCCTTCCAGTTCATAGCCTGCTATAGACCACCCTCCTAAACCCAGGAACCACACTTGGCCGACTGGAGAACACATGAAAATATGAAGATCTCCCCAAACACCATTATATTGGGTGGCTTCAACTACCCAAACATACACTGGGAGCATTACCCTAGCTCCAACACCCTAGGCCAAAGGTTCCCAGAATTTATAAACCAAAATGCTATGGAACAACTTGCTATCACTCCCACAAGAGGGGAAAACAAACTGGACCTGAGCATCACCAACATGGGGACTCTATGCCCAGGACCAGAAGTGTATCCCTCACTGGTACGATCACACCAGATAGTAATCTCACTGGATATTCACATCTCCACCCCAGCCCATGGCCAGAAAACCACAGTGAAAAATGTTCACTAAAGCATGTCACACACCTCAAAACTGAGGTGGAATCCTTCACAGCCTCTGTGTCTGTGGAAAATATGGCCCAGACCTCATAACCCTTTATAAACACATTCTATGAACACCGTCAGGAATGCATGGATCATGCAATCCCAAATAAAACCAAGACCCAGTCCTCCAAAGGCAGGTATCCTGTTTGGTGGACCCCAGCCATAAACAAACCATACAATACAAGGAGGAAGCTACTATATGATAGATCCAAATCACAAAAAGGGACGCCATCTCTGACCAGTATTACTGAAAAACAATGTCCACACATAAAATTGTCTAAGGCCATTCTGTGAGATAAAAATCGTACAGGACACCAAGGATAATCACAAGGCATTCTTTACTTATTGTAGGAACCTGTGTGGGAATCCCCAGGTATGTTCAGAATTAGTCCAAAATGACAAACAATACAACAAACCCACAGACATTGCCAACATCCAAGCTGACAGGTTCAGTGCAAACTTCTCACCCCCCTCCCCACCAAAAGGGCAAATATCTATCCCAGCAGAGTGCTGGCCCCCTGACATTGCAGATGCACAGGTAACAGCCAGCCTCTCCAAAGCAAAACACACAGCATCAATGGGACCAGACGGTGTCCTGGGCTGTGTCCAACATGAACCCCAAGCAGAATTGAACACACACATAAAAACCACTGTTCAATGTCAGCCTTAACATATGATATGTACCCAAAGAGCAGTGTACAGCAACAGTGGACCCTCTCCACAAAGGTGGTGCCTCAACGGATACTGCAAACAATCGCCCCAGAAGCCTGACTAGGTTGGTCTGCAAAGCTATGGAAAGGATCATCATAGACTTCAGAAATAAACATATTGGGGACACACAGGCACTTGATCCTACCCATTTTGGCTTTGTTAAGGGCAGATCCTGCCTCTTAAACCTGGTTGAGTCATTTGAAACAGTCACCAAGGCCATTGATGAGGGGATGGTGGTCCACACAGCCTACCTGGACCTTGCAAAAGCCTTCCATACAGTACCCCACTTGGTCATCATAGATAAGATCACCAGCTTCAATAGAAACCCCTATGCCACTAGATGGGTTGCAAACTGGCTCAAGGGTAGAACCCACATGGTCTGAAATGCTGGAGCCATGTCAGACCACAACCCAGCTACAAGTGGCATCCCACAAGGCTCAGTCCTGGGACCTTCCTTGTTTGGTATATATTTCTCAGAGGTACAGGCCAACACAGGACAGTTGGTGAACAAGTTTGTAGATGACTGCAAACTGGGCGCCATAATCGACCCTCCAGCTGATACAAGCATCCTACAAAAGGGCCTCATAGAAACAGACAACTGGTGCCAGAGCCATGTCCTCAAGCTAAACACAAAACAGTGTATAGTCCTCCCCTTTGTCAAAAACTAAGTGCCCACAAATTACTACATATGTGGTAACCCATTAAGTATGGAAGATGTGATAAGAGACCTGGGGACCCAAGTCGATAGCAATCTCACATTCAACAACCATGTGGCCAAAGTGTTCTGAGAAACATTTCCTATTGCCCACCTAATCATGAAGGTAATCACATCTATATCAGTGGAGGTCATTGTGCCTCTTAACTCATCCCTCATCAGGCCCATAATTTAGTACAATGCCCCTTGTGGGATGTACCTTTTCAGACACCTGCAGCAGCTGGAAAGACCACAAAAGTACCTCACCAAGAGGATCAAAGGGCTCAAACACATGCCAGTCACTGCCTGGTTAAAGAAACTGCATCTCCACTCAGTGGCATAGTGCCTGCCCAGAGGCGATCTGTGCCAGATGTATAAAGCCATGTCCAACCTGGAATCAATGGACATGCTGCACCTTGGAAAATCAGAATCCCATCAAGCTATGCGCACAAGAGACCTGAACCTTAGAACTGAAATAAATAGGACATGCTGGAGTGACAGATCCATAACCCAGAGGCTCCCCCCACTCTTGAGTAAACTCCCACTCCAGGTTAGCCAGAGTCCCTCATTGACTCTCTTCAAGAGGAATCCTGATGAGTGGATGGAAGATTGTAGGTTTACCCTGGGTATCACTTCTATGTCACTGTTAGCCAGAGGCACAGTATACTAACCATGAAAAATGTAATGGCAAACTCCACTTACAATGTGTGTTGAAAGCCAAACACACTCTGGCTAGGGTTATAAGTGCTCTAGGGCAGATAGCCTAGTATGAACCTATGAACAGAATCACACACACCAAGTAGTACAACTGTGGTCACTGTGGATAAATGTTTGCCAATGTCCACCCAAGTTGGTGAATACACAGCAATGTTGGACAAGCCTGGTTTAAGTACGCCATAGCTGAACAAAACGCAACATGCTCATAGTTGCCCAACTGGCCCTTAACTAGTCTGGTCTGCTCAGTATGAGCATTTACAGCAGTGATGGGACTCAAACCCATGATACTGTGCACCATAATGAAAGTACTGAACCACTACACCATGATAGTATTGCAATGCTTAGCCAGTATGAGAGAATGTTGCCAAGTCCTTGCAAGCTATCCCATGGAAACCCTGCAAGCACAGCATAATCCCTGTTGAGTTATGACACAAATGAGTCTGGCAGTAGGAACACAACATGACTTCCAACACACACAGTATTAATGTCAATATTGGTCATGTTCACACACAACCACAAATGTAGTGGACTTCAGATCACAACACAACAAAGGTCACACTGGGCATGCTCACACACTTGGATAAATGAGACACATGTCAGGCAACAAACCATGGAAAGCCTGAAGTGGGCATGCTCACACACATAGGCCATGTCTGAGTATAGCAGTCAGTCACACATATCTGGCAGTTGTATGTGTTAAGCCAGGAACCTCCCACAATCCAGCAATCCACCCTTTGCACACAGTTAAATGACAACAGACACATATATTAATATACCGGAACCCTGTCATGATCAAAAATGTTACCACATGTTGTTCACAGAAACTGTGAAAGCTATGGCAATAAAGACCTGGGGTGTGTGTATGTCTGCAATTCTTTGTGAAAGGAATGGCCATTTTGAAGACTGGGATAACACACTAAAAGATGTACATTCTTCTTTGGAAACACTGATGATGTCAGCACCCTATAAATACAGCAGGAGAAGGGAACGTGTCCAGTAATGAGAATAGCGTGCTGCGCTAATGCATCTATCTCAAGTATCATAACATAGTTAGTTAGGGGTTTGAATCCTGCAAACGCTGTGTATGTCTGCAATTCTTTGTGAAAGGAATAGCCATTATGGAGACTGGGATAACACACTAAAAGATGCACATTCTTCTTTGGAAACACTGATGATGTCAGCACCCTATAAATATAGCAGGAGAAACAAAACCATCCAGTAATGCAAATAGCGTGCTGTGCTAATGCATCTCTCTCAAGTACCATAACCTAGTTAGGTAGGGGTTTGAATCCTACAAATGCCATGTGTGCATTTGTCACACAGTTTGTGAATGTGTTTTGCTTTCATTATTGTATGACATATTATTATAACAGTAATTGCCATGCACACATCAGGTATGTGTTTGCCACATACAGATATGTACCTGTGACCTATAATAGTTCCTATGTGTGAAGCCTGCCCCATATGAATACAGTTGTTACCTTTGCCGCCATGTGCCGCAGCTTACCAGACCTTAGGCCATACATGTATGTTGGTGACAATGCAAGCTACTGCAGTGATCTGTGTCCTAGGCCAACTATGTGACACACACCCATGAAAGCTTTGATAGATTAATATGGGTGACGGTTCATGTCTGCAGTATATGTCAGACATGTTAAAACACAGCAAAGTCTGTGAGTGATGGCCATCCAGTGTAGATGTATGGCAAGTGTTGCCAATATGCATACAGACACCTTCTTGCTTAGGTGATACACAGAGGGACTGCAGAATACCTTTGGAAATGTGAATATCACAGGATAGACAAGATAACACCTGTCCACATGTACACACTATTACCAGTTCTACATGATGGGTGCTACCACCTACATGGTACTGTTGGAATACTATGTTAACTACATGCTGATGACAATGCCACAGTAGTGTTACAGCAATATACCATGGCTTGGACAACAGGTATCTGTCCGTATGATACCCTTGTGGTGGTTAGGTGTGTCATGTGTAGAATGTATTGTAGGCCACTGTATGTATTTGCAGTCATGGATGGACATATCCATAGTGTGTTGGCATGTACATGAGACTGCTATATGCCAAAGGGTATTGTCCCCAGGGATGTGTGGGGCTCAGTAACAATGGCTACTGGTATAGTGTAGTACTGCAGGGATATCACTGACACCAGGTTCCTACGTCTGTGTATCAGTTGAGGAGACATCATGTAATGACCACTGAATGTCAGGCTATGTAAGCTGTGTATACTACCAGAATGCAGACCATTGACATGTGGAAACCATATCACCCACAGCATACTGTCAAACCATGTCATGTTCCATGCTGACCATGTTCACAAATGTACACCTGCAAATCAGTGATGCAAACATCACACATGTACTGTCCACACCCCAACACATGCAGGCACAGGTACACACAACAGCCATGTGGCACATGTGCAGACAGTACACTTTGGGAATTAACACTGGTGTATACAAAACTGCAATGACAAACATAGTTAATGCATCATGCATGCTCGAATCTACCCACAACAATATCATTACACTGTACTGTTAACAACATGATAATAATACTACAGTGCTATGTAGTCACCCTGTGCATCAGTACCATGCTATCCTGTTCCAGCATCAATGTTACAGATGGCAGGAGGTGGCACAGTTTCATCATATGAACAGGGTGTGTACTTGGTTTGCCAGAGTCTGCCATTGACACATTCAATCGACATGTATGTGTGTGTGTGTGTTAGTGAGGGACAACAGTACAAGATGGGGCAACGTTGCTGCGATGTGTGTGTTTATGTGTTAGCCCTAGGTGTTAGCATTATGTGTGTGTGTGTGTATGCATGCACACAGTTCCACCATGTGGCTGCCATATACGGGTGTTTGTGGACAGCCACAGACTGTACCTGCCAGGTCATACAGGTCACTGTCTCTGGCCACGGACACGATACCTGTGCCTGGCAGGGGTGCTACAGACAGTATCAGGTACTAAGCCAGACTGGGTACTGTCATCAGAAGCAGTGGGTTGTTGACTGGACACATGTCCCTGCTGGGACTGTCCAGAGCCATATGCACGTGGTCTTCTAGGATGGTCTAATGACAACACAGACCCAGCATTGCTGGAGCTGGTACTGGCACTATGGGAGCGGCTGCGGGTTTGTTGTCATCCGCGACGACTGGCAGCTGATAATGTTGCTGGCAGATGTCCACGTCGACACCTCAACCGTCCTGCACTGTCCTGGCTCCTGGACATGTAGTTGTGGAACAGATCTAATGTGTCCCCCCCAACGTCTATCAATGACCTCTCTGATGTTACGGATGGCAGATGCAATGTCACACATAGTGTCATTCATAGCAGTGCGATGTGCTCTAAGCTCCCTCAGACCCTGTCTGGTGTACCGTTCCATACGTGCCTGTGCCTGCATTACAGCCCAGAACATAGCTGAGGTTGATAGACCTCTGTGGTCACGTCTGACAGGGGTAGTATGACCACGGATGCTCCTATGAGAACCCCTGGACATCTGCCTTTATGGTACCATGTCAGGAATCTGGCCATGGCTGCTGTGAGGGGATGCATGTGCCAATGATACCACACTACCCTGGTCAATGCCCACTGTATGCTGTCCCTCAGCTAAGGACATTGGTGACAATGGATGTATCGGCAGGATGACTGTGCGCATTGATGGGGTTGACTGCTGTGTACTGTCAATTGGATGACCAACAACAGACCCTGTCACACCTCCCTGTGCCATTACACATGCATCATCATTAGCACTATCCCCAGCAGTGGCTTCAGGTTCCCTGCTGCACTCCACCAGAGCAACATCAGAACCTGTGAGAGGAAGATAGGAAACACAGTTTACAAATGTGTACACGATATTAGCACACAGGCACACATGCACACAGGCACACATGCACACATGCACACAGGTGCACATGCACACAGGCGCACATGTGCACATGCACACATGCGCACATGCACACAGGTGCACATGCACACAGGTGCACATGCACACATGCACACAGGCACACATGCATACATGCACACAGACGCACATGCACACAGGCACACAAGCACACTGGTGCACATGCACACAGGCACACTCCTCAGTACAGCAGATACAAACACAGACACACCTGCAATCCAACACATGCACAATACTGTTTTAGGGTGGGTGACCATTTCACAAGGAAAAACATCACTGCACACGTGTCAGCATGCAGGTTATGTGTTGCACAGGAACATGCAGTGCAAGTGTAGACAGCCCTTGTTAATAACAGTATACGTGTACTTGATGCTTGTGTGTAGTTGTTCAGTGATTGTCTCCACCCTGAGACACAATGTGTACAAGGACATAACAATGTTGTACAAGTGTTACAAGCTGTGGGTGCATAGATTTGCGCACACACATACACACACACACACACACACACACACACACACACACACACACACACAAAACACATGACGGTGCTACACAATAACAGCTATGTGTACTTTTGTGGTGAGTGGAACTGGATGTGGTGTAGTAACGTGAGCCATGATCAACATGCTTCTTGTGGTCAGTCAACAATAATAATGTTTGCCAGACAGGCAGCTAGCATGCTGTACCTGAAGTGCAGTAACATGACTACATCCACAATTGCACAGCCACTTGTTACATGGGTGTGTAAGGCGGCCAATAGTGATCATTGCCTAACATGAATGTATTATTTGTTCCAGACTGTTGCACAAAGACATGATAGGCCTCTATCCCTCAGGTATATTATGTGTGCTGCATAGATAAGTGGGATGCTGAAGGCTGGCCATACAGTAGATGTCATAACTGGACATGTGTACCAGGCTAAGGTGTAGTGTGTATGCCAAACATGTGTGTGTTGTGTACATGTGTATCTGGTGTGCCTATACAATGTCCAGTACTGTGTTGCCACACGTGTGTCATGCTCTGTGTATTGCATGTGAGTGAGGTAGCTACTGAGAATAATGGGATATGCAATGTCTCACAGCAAACATGCACAGCATGCATTATGTGTAGGTGTGTTACATGTGCACACACTACACCTTCATATGACATGCACATGTCATTAGCAATAGTATTGTTATTACACACTCAACAGCATAGATTGGCTGCCTTGCTGTCACTCCAGAGGGACCTGAAAACATATGAGAGTGATTGCCAGTGGCCACAACTGTGCCTTTGATACTGTGAGTATGATAAAGTACAGTAGTACAACAGGTAGCTTTCACAGGTGTATAGATTATGCTCAGAATATCAATCTTGCAGAAGAATGGGCAGGTTAACAGCTACACAAACAGTACACATCTCACACATGGATAGACTACCAGTACAGCGAACAGTCAACTACAGATATGGGATGTTACCTGCACACTCCATTTCGACATGCTGGGTGGCTCCGGCCTCCATGATGACACATGTTTGTGGATGTTCTTGTTGTTGGCCTGGAGCCACAACACTTAGGAGGTGCTCCTCCACACTGGTGAGGGGGGGGTGGATAGGTACCCCACCACATGTGGCAAGCTGTTGTCTGTGGATATCAGATGCATGCTGCTGGACATGTCTAATTAAATCACTGCAATGATGGCGTACCTGCTCATATGTCCGTTTATGCATGCCTATGTCATTTACCCGACGGACAAGTTCTTGCCACAGTGCAACCCTCTCATGCTGGTTCTGGCTGGTCCTGGAAAACAGCACAGAGTAATTATGCACCCGGCTCTGGTGGATCTCCTGATCCTCTGCTGCTGTATATGGTGGGTTTCTCTGATGTACCATCACCCTGGAAGGAAGGAAAAGAAAAATATGTGAGCAAGTCATGTGGCACACTTAATATTCAAATGTACTGATATCACTTCACTGCCATATATAGCATCTGTCTGTCTATCAGGGGATACACATGTTCGATACCACATATCAGTGCTCAGCCCACAACTGTCTGACAGTGCCTGCCACACTCCATACAACAAACTAGTATACACCAGCACTCGGCACACTGTTTGGGATACAATGCACAACCTCACACTGGGGTATGTATCAAGCTAATGGATGAAGAATATTGTCGTCCCATGCAATAAATGCAACACACATGTACAGTTTCAACGGTAATCCACCCTAGTCTTTGATGCCATACCCATACCTGACATACGTGCACAGTTGTTACTAAAACCAGCATACTGCTGTCACAGAGTATACATGCTACCAGGTGCACACACATACCCTGTAACACACATGTGATTGCGGCCATGGTACAGGCATCATTACACACACATTACACATACATACAACACACAAATGTATGACGACAAAGATGAGCATTAATTGTGTACCTTATAGTACTGTGTGCCCCTACTTATAGATACCTATGCATGAGGTATGTAATCTGTGCAGACTACAGGTAACATACCAAACAGTGTTATCACAGAATGTGAACATACACCATACTGTAGTGTTTAGGCCTACAACATCAGGTAGTACAACAGTTCATATGTGAGCTGGATTCAAGAGCAGTACCACTTACTAAGCATTCATGTATTGCTTCTGCCTATGATGGGACACCGCAGTCATACACAGGGAACTACGGCACAACTTATGCCAATCTACTATGTTTGCATCCCAATAACTGACACATCTTTCTCTGGCCTCACACCAAGGACACCAACTACCATGACAGACACAAACTCACGCTAAGCTATCACACCTTTACAGACCTTGCACACAGCCAGTGTCATACTCATTCAATATCACATAGCTGGTATTGCACTGAGTACATGTGTGTGCATTGTGTCATAGGTAGGTACTATGCTATTGGCCCTGGGCCTAGGGCAGCCTAGCCATATGCTACCCTGCCCTTTGGTACGCATGTACTGTGATTTTACTTGCTCCTGTGAAACAGTTACACACAGGTGACTCACAGGGCATATTAACTATCTCTGTGACATTCATCAGGGGTATGTATGACATCTACTAATGAAGAGCCTTGTTTGTTAATGCTGGGTGGTTTAGTCCAGGGTATGGCATATTTGTGTACAGAAACCTGTACCTCCAGCATGTGCTGTGTAGTGTGGTGACAGGGATTAGGGCCCTAGGTCATGTAGGCTGGACGGATTGTGAGGTGTTGCCATCGTGGTTGGCCAACTGGTATGGGTGTGATGGGTGTGACATAACTCTGTATGTCCAGCACTGGTAACCTCTGTGTAGGCAGTATGCAAGGCACTCTAGCTGTGGTTTTTTGAGTCAGTCTGCATAGGGAATGTGTTTGTGGCCATTATCAGTCTTTGTTAGGTATATCTGTGGCCTTTCCATTTGCTGTAGTTCTAATGGGAGGTACATACTGCATAGGACATTGTGAGGTGTACAGGGGTACACTGACTTACATTTCCCTAGCTGACACACCTTTTGTGATGACACATACCATGTACAGAGATTACAAGACTAGTGTGCCACTGTGGATATCAAAGGGGAGGCTATTGTACACCTGTGTCCCATGTTCCCTTCTGACACCTCCAGTGGTAGGCAGGCAACCACCTATGTGGTAGTTAGTGGGTAACATGTTTTGGAATGGGGTATGGTACTGCAGTAGCAACACTGGTGTTTTGCTTATGCCTTGGTCATCAGGCACCTGTTGCAGTACATCTGCCCCCATGTCCCCCTCTCTCACTCTCTTTATATATACAAATATATATATCTATATATACATATCCATATATATATATATGTAAATATATATAAATATCTACATATATGTATATATATCTACATACACACCGCTATATATAACTATATATATATATATATATATATATATATATATATATATATATATATATATATATATATATATATATATACACATATATATATATATATATATATATATATATATATATATACATATCTATAGACATTCATATCTATCTGTATACATGTATGTATCTAAATTTATATCTATATATGTATTTGTCTATTATATCTATATGTATATACATATTTTCTCTATCTATCTATCTATCCATATATCTCTATGAATCTATACAGACCTCTCTGTCTATGTATATATATATATATATATATATATATATATATATATGTATATCGATATATATATATATGTATATATATATATATATATATATATATATATATATATATATATATATATATATATATAGGTTCATAGGTTCATACTAGGCTATCTGCCCTAGGGCATTTATAAGCCTAGCCAGAGTTGTGTGGCTTTCACCACCCCTTAGGTTGAAGAATACTATACCCATTAGTTTGCCGTGCCTCTGTCCAGCAGTGATACAGAGATGATCCCCTGGGTAAACCTACGATCTCCCATCCACTGGTCAAGATTCCTCTTGAACAGAGCCAATGAGGTGCTCTGTCTCACATGGACCGGGATTTTGTTCCACAGCATAGGGAGTCTCTGGGTGATGAATCTGTCCCTCCAGCACATCCTATTTATATCCATGTTGAGGTTTAAGTCTCTTGCTCTTGTGGCTCTGCTGGATTTGGATTTTTTGAGGTGGAGCATGTCCATTAATTCCGGGTTGGACATGGCCTTGTATGTCAGGCACAGGTCACCTCTGAGCAGACGGTATGCGACTGAATAGAGCTGGAGTTTCTTCAGTCGGGCAGCATATGGCATATTTTTGAGCCCCTTTATTCTTTTGGTGAGGAACTTTTGGGGTCTTTCCAGTTGCTGCAGGTGTCGGGTAAGATACATTCCGAATGGGGCATTGTACTCAATCATTGGTCTGATAAGTGAAGAGTACAGGGAACAATGACCTCCTTGATCTGGATGTGAATCCCTTCATAATCAGGTGGGCAATGTAGAAGGTCCTCCTAACCACTTTGGCAATGTGAGTGTCAAAAGAAAGGTTACTGTCAACTTGGGTCCCCATGTCCCTGATAACCTCTTCTGTGCTTAATGGATTGCCACCTATGTGGTAACTTGGGGTTACCTTGTTTTTACCAAAGGGTATGACTATACATTTTTTGGCGTTTAGCTTAAGGCCATGGCTCTGGCACCAGTTATCCATTTCTATGAGACCTCTCTGAAGGATATCTGTGTCTGATGGATTTTCAACTATGGCGCCCAGTTTGCAGTCATCTGCAAACTTTGTCAGCCACAACCCTCCTATGTTTGCCTGCACTTCTGAAAAGTAGATGACGAACAAGAGGGGGCCCAGGACTGAGCCCTGTGGGACACCGCTTGTGACCGCTTGAGTCTGACATGGCACCAGCAACACTAACTCTGTGGGTTCTGTCCTTGAGCCAGTTTGCAACCCATCTTGTGACATATGGGTTTACATTTAAGCTGGTGAGCTTTTCTATGATACCCGAGTGGGGTATTGTGTCGAAAGCTTTTGCAAGGTCAAGGTAGGCTGTGTGAACTGCCTTACCCTCATCAATGGCCTTGGTGACTGTTTCAAAAAAGTCGACCAAGTTCAAGAGGCATGATCTGCCCTTGACAAAGCCGAATTGGGTAGGTCCCAATTTCTGTAGGTCCCCTATGTCTTTATTTATGAGTTCCATTATGATCCTCTCCATAGCTTTGCAGACCAGGCTTGTTAAGCTTATGGGGCGGTAATTACCAGGGTCCGTAGAAGCACCGCCTTTGTGGATTGGGACCACAGTTGCCGTACGCCACTCTTTGGGTATGTATCCTGTGGTAAGGCTAAGATTAAACAGCAGCCTTATGTGTGGGTTTAGTTCCTCATTGAGTTCGTGTAGCACACAGCCGGGGACACCATCCCGTCCCATTGATGCTGTGTTTTTAGCTTTAGAGAGAGCAGCTCTCACCTGGGCATTTGAGATGATTGGGAGGCTACACTCTGCTGGGATAGATATTTCTCCTTTGGGGAGGGAGGAGAAATTTTCACTGAACCTGTCTGCCAGTATGTTTGCAATGTCTGTGGGTTCAGTGATTTTTGTATCATTTTGGACTAATTCTGAGTATATCTGGGAGTTTCCACCCAGATTTCTAACATAGCTAAAGAAGGACTTATGATTGTTTTTTGAGTCCTTGGCGATTTTTCTCTCAAAGTTGGCCTTGGATGATTTTATGAGTGATCGTAGTTTTTTACTAGTATTGATCAGAGATGTCTTCCCTTTTATTGATTTTGCTCTATCTTGTAGTAGCTTTCTCCTCTTGTTGTAAAGTTTGTTTATGGCTGGGGTCCACCAGATCGGGCGCTTGCCTTTGGTGGAAAGGGTCTTGATTTTATTTGGGATTGCTTGATCCATGCAATCCTGGAGGTGCTCATAGAAAGCATTTGTAAGGGATTCAGCAGCATGAGTTGTGGTTTCCAATGGCTCAGGGGCCTTGAAGGATACCACACCAGTCTTAAAGTGTGTGAAGTTGGCTTTTGAGAAGTTCTTCACTGTGGTCTTTTTTGTTGGGGGTGGGGGTGGGATGTGGATCTCCAGTGAGATTAGTTTATGGTCTGATCTCACCAATGAGGGATATACTTCCGGTGTGGAGCATTTTGTCCCCATGTTTGTGATGATCAGGTCTAGTATATTTTCACCTCTTGTGGGAATGGTGACAAGTTGTTCCATAGCATTTGAGTTTATGAACTCCAGGAACCTTTGGGCTAGGGTACTGGGGCTTGAGTAATGTTCCCAGTCTATGTTTGGGTAGTTGAAGTCACCCAATATGATGGTGTTTGGAGAGACATTTATACTCTCCAGTGTCTTCAGGAAGGCTGTGTGGGGTTCCTGAGTTTGAGAGGGTGGCCTGTAACATGCTACAAACTATAGAGCGGTTTTGCCTATGGTTAATTGCACTTGAATGGTCTCTGATGCTTCGTGAGGTGCCACCAGCCTGGAGGTGTGGGTATCCTTGATGAATATGGATACACCCCCTCCTTTTGTGGTACGGTCCGGGTTTTGGGGCCGGAACGCATGATATGAGGTAAAACCTGATAGTGCCGGGGTGCTCTCAGGAGCCTTGAACCAGGTTTCAGTCACAGCACAGACATCGATGTTCTCCATACTGAGGAGGGCTTCAAGGGTGTGCATCTTGAGATTTAGACTTCTAGCATTGAGCAGCATTACCCTTAGTTTTTTTCCATTATTGTTTTCTAGGGCGGTGGGTTTAGAATTTGAGCCTTGTCTAAAAAAGGCACTATGGGGGTGGCAAGAGCCTTTGCCAATATCCAGAAACCCAGGGGTGACAGGTGCAAGCCGTCCCTTGCGAAGCAGCGTGGCTTGTCAAGCATGTCATTCCAGGCAGACAGACATTGGATCCCCTTAGAATGACACCAGAAATTAAGCCAATTATTAAAACTGATCATTTTGTCTGTATTGTGGCATCATTCTTGGTGAAGGTAGGATACTGCTCAGGGTCAAGGTCATACCAGCCTGGGCTACATAATCTGAGAGCTCCTTTATGTCTCTTTTCATGTAGTCCAGGGAGGTACGTCTCCGGTCATTCACACTGGCATGGACAATGACTGAGTCATACTTGTACTTGCTGTGGAGTGACCTGAGTGCTTGTGTTATGTGGCGGATTCTAGCGCCCGACAGGCAGCTTACTGTGACCCTCTCCTTGTTCAGTCTGGTGAGTGGGACGTCAGTGTGTCTGACTATGGAGTCACCTATGACAAGTGTGTCTGGCATTGTGTTTGGCCTTAAGGGCTGTGACTGATTTGCACACTGACTTTGTGATCTATGTGTTGCTTGTGTTATGTCATGAGGTGGCAGTTGTTTGGGTGTCTGCTTTGGAGGCCTCTGCTGTTTTGGTAGATTTTTGATCAGTGCCTCTGAGTATGTCTTTGTGTGTTTATGTGTTTCATTTGTAGTTGTGATAGTTCCATGTGAGACTGGGTTTATGGTGTGTGTGGTTACCTTCTCCTCCTGTCTGGCTTTGCCAGTCCTGAGTTGAGAGAGCTCAGCCTCCAGTTTGGCTATATAGTTGCATCTCTCGCATGTATTTGTGTTTTGTGGGAGGAGGAGAGGGTTGTCTGTGTACATGAGGCAATTGTAACATTGCCTCAATATTCCCAGATTCACCAGCTGAGCAGGAGAGGACGCTAGCAACTGACCCTTTGACATGCTAGAAGAAATGAAAAAGTTTGCTGTGTAACTGAGTCAGAAAGGACCTATAGGGAAGTGGGTACTCAAGGGGGTTTTAAGCTAGTGAAGTACTTTGTATAATATAGAAGTGCTTTACCTGACTAAAAAATGCTTTAGGAACAAGTGCTGAGCTTTACAGATAGAGAATAGACTGTTTAGATTACAAGTAGAGCAGTTCTAAGGGAAAAATGAAGAGCAGACTTTACGGAGCCAGAAATAGTTTAACCTTGTTTAACCGGCGCTGCCCGATGGTGCTCTAGTGGCAACTCCGCGCTAAATGCAGAAAAGGCAATAAGTCAGTAGTACAGGCTAGCACACTTTAGTGGGCAGCCAAACAATTAAATTAAACAGCAAACAAACACCTTTTGACTTGAATTAGACTAATTTCGACTAAAATGTACTTTTAAGTGCAGATAATAAAAAATGCAGTAAATAACTATGAAAAC
Organism: Protopterus annectens; assembly: GCF_019279795.1. Classification (NCBI taxonomy): domain Eukaryota; kingdom Metazoa; phylum Chordata; order Ceratodontiformes; family Protopteridae; genus Protopterus; species Protopterus annectens. Next base: position 1,283,043,472 of record NC_056743.1, read on the forward strand.
AGTTAAAGCTTGCTCTAGGTAAGCAGTAGAAGGTAAAACAAATATAAAAAACAGCAGGATACTTAATCAGGAAAGCAGTCGCTTTTTTCAGTTCTCTGTAGCCAGGAACACTCAACAGGACCACGTGGAGCTGTGTCTGAGCAATATGGCTTCATATATACAGACACTTCTTAACATCCATTGCTGTACATATATATGCACATGTAGGTACATGGACTGCCCACCTTTCATGGTGGGAATATCACTTCTGCAACAGTTGTGAGACATACCATTCTGTAATGATATTGCACACTGTTGTGCATAATGCATTATGCTGTCCTCAAGCCATATAGCTGTAGCAGGCCTCACTGGCTCAGTCCCACAGAAGTTCACTACCACATGACATATACCTGCAGTGCATGCTGTTTTCAATGCCACACTACAACCTACATTGATATGTGCACATAACAACCTTCCACTACATATGTATGTCCAGCCTTCACTAACAGTTGCAGTATGTCCCTTGCCCTATGCACATCTTCATATACATATAGATACAGACTGGTAACACATATGGACGGTTCACAGTATGTAGATTATTAGATTATGTAGTTTACATTACCTTTGTCTCTGACAGCTTTTTTTTGGATTGCTGGCTTGCTAGCTTGCTGGCTGGCTGGCTACCTGGATGGCTGGCTGGCTGCCTGGGTGGCTGGATGGCTGGCTGCCTGGGTGGCTGGCTGGATGGCTGCCTGGATGGCTGGCTGGCTGGCTGCCTGGGTGGCTGGATGGCTGGCTGCCTGGATGGCTGGCTGGATGGCTGCCTGGATGGCTGACTGGCTGCATGGATGGCTGGCTGGCTGGGTGCCTGGATGGCTGGCTGGATGGCTGCCTGGATGACTGGCTGGCTGGCTGCTTGGATGGCTGGCTGGCTGCCTGGATGGCTGGCTGGCTGCCTGGGTGGCTGGCTGCCTGGATGGCTGGCTGGATGGCTGCCTGGATGGATGGCTGGCTGGCTGCCTGGATGACTGGCTGGCTGCCTGGGTGGCTGGATGGCTGGCTGGATGGCTGCCTGGATGGCTGGCTGGCTTGGTTTTTCTTCTTTTTTTTTATTTTGGTCTGTCTCTCTGTCTGCCTGCCTGCCTGTCTGTCTGTCTGTCTGTCTCTCTCTCTCTCTCTGTCTCTCTCCCTCCAGTTGCTGCAATGATATTATTGCATGTGTGGACTGGCAGTACAGGCTGCTTTTGTAGGTATCTGCACATGTGCATGTGATGGCCTCTACACCAATTGCTGGCCAGCATTTACTAATTGCATGCATCCTGCTGTGTGGTAATTGCAGTTCTCACTGTGATTTCAGGACACTGCTATAAAATGTTAGGTTAGGTAGGCGTAGGCCTTTCAGTTTTGCAAGGTGGGGACCATGCTGGTTTGCTGTGGACACTGTTGCGTCAATCAGAAGGTTGATATGTCTCTCATACCTAAGGCTGTGTTGTAGCCACTGAAATGCATGTTGTACTGAAACCTGACTGTTGCTTTTTCCATTTCACTCTTCTCAGTGTGTATGTTAGCTCACACCTGCTAATGCTAACACTGCTTACATGGGAGAATGTACTTTCCTGTGGGAGTTGTGGATTAACTGGTATACAACAGTAGTTCTTGCAATGTGTTGCTATGGCTTCACTATTTTCCCTTTACATTCACTCCTTGAAGGCCTGATATTTGTCTTTACTGGAATGTGTTGCTATGGCTTTCCTATTTTCCATTTACATTCACTCCTTGTAATGCATGATATATTTCTTTCAGCAGTAAGCTCTTATATGTTTTCATGCAGTCTGGTGAGCCCAAGGTCTGGGGTTTGACACTTACAAGGGTATTTTATTTTGCTGCTGAGCAGTACTAGGGCCTTGTATTTTGTACTAACAATTATGAATACCAGGCACATGTGGTGCTTGTAAACTGCTATACTGTCATTACTTTGTTAGATGGATACATCCTTTGATATTTCTGTGTTGTACTCCTACATGAGGGTGTGCTTGTGGGAGTAATTCTACAGCTATTCGCAGAGTATGTAACAGCAGACAGGCTGATATGCCTGTGTATTTCTGACACTTGCAGGCCTCAGATACTCTCAGGTATATATTTGACCCGCCTCAGGGAAAGGTACATATCAGTGGGATACACCCGTGATATATTTCAGATATTTTGCAGTTGTGACTGTGGGGTATTTTGAGCATATGTATTACTACACCATTTCTGACATGCAAGTATTGTCTACTTTAACTTATTGACAGTCACCATTATGTGGGATACCCCACCTTTCTGCCTACTATTAGTACATTTCAAAGGGAGTCAGTGGGGCACAGGTAACATTTTTTTGCAAATCAGGGACATCCCTGTAAATCAGTCACAGTTGGGAAGTCTGGCCCCATACCTATTCAAATATGGCAGTGTTTATCCTGCTCTGATACTGTGTGGGGTTTGTAAGGTGCTACTGTAACATTATTACCTCCTAGCATGGCTGTTTCTCTTATCACACTAATGTAATGCAATTCCACAAGAATTGCCAGTAAGGATTCAGGGAACAAGCTTTGTGTAATGGCCTTCCTATATTCCCTTTACATTCACTCCTTGTATTTCATGATATATTTCTTTCAGCACCAAGTTCTTGTATATCTGCTGTGGCTCAGTGGTAATTCATGCAGACTATTGTTTCCAAGGTCTGGGGTTTGAGACTGACAGGGATATTTTATTTTGCTGATAAGCAGACTACAGGCCTTGTCATACAGAGTGACTAAAGCACTTTTAAGCAGTTGTAAGCAGGTTTGCGCGATGCTTACACATGCGCACACTCGCTTAGGTAAGCGCACACAAGCGCACACCCGCTGACTACTGCTTAAAAGTGCTTACTCCCACTAACACCCATGCTAATTTCTTTTAAAGAAAAGAAAATGGGGAGATAGGAAAGTGGTGAAAAAGGGGGCACAAAGAGGGTAGGACAGTAGGAAAACAAGCTCGGCATGTGCAGGAAGGATGTAGGGAAGGCCCATAGCTGCCCATTTCTTTATTAGCAACAGCTGTGCATATGTGTGAAATTTGGTGTGAAATTTGAAACCTTCCACCCCTGAGAGAGGGGTGAGGACAACAAAATATGTTGTACTGCCAATTACAATTATCAGTTTACATGTCCAGTGGACATGTGTGTGAACTGGGCAGCTATGTATGGGGCGTAATTTTTTTGTGGGAACAGAGTGCCCTTTTTTTATTTTTTTTTTAGGTGAGAGTGGAATGTGAGGTACAGGAAGTAGGTATATTTGGGCAGGTAGGTTGGGGAGGTTAACAGACAAGACAAACAAGACACATACAGAGGCGGAGTATGACACATGTGGGGGGTAAACACAAATGATGGGGACAGATGTTTGGATATCGCAAGTCCATGAGCCCACAGATGGCAACAGTGGAACTGAAATCCCCACCCATAGGCAGTTACCACTCCGCCTTCACAGCCCAGGCCAGGGCTGTGCTGGGGGCTGGATAGGATGGGCAGGCACACATGTGAGTTGCACCACCCTTGCCTCAAGCTGGCGTAGGGGATCAGTCACAGAACACCTGATCTCACTACGCACCACAGACCGGACCCTATTGAGGGTGAGTGGAGGCTCTCCTCCGGCCACGCTTGCAGAGGGGGAACAAGCCCCATCCCCTGCAGCGCTTCCACCCAAAGGTGGCACAGGGCCACCGGAGGAGGAGGTCCCAGCCTGGGCACTGGTGCCAGGTGCACTCGCCAGCTGAGGTGGGAGAGGTGGGTCTGCTGGAACTCGCCTTCCCTGTTGTCCTATGTTTAGCAGTATTTTATTGCATTTTGGGTTAGTAACAAACAACACCATTCAAAATTAGTTGCAACAGCATGCATCAGTATTCCCATTAACCAAACACCCATGAATTCCGAACATTGAGCAGCAAGCATAACACATGCATATTTAGAACAACAGTGCACATTCCAACAGCATGCAGGGTTGATTGGTGGCAACAGGCCATCAGGTTTGGATATGTGAACAGGGCACATGCATCAATGTACATGCAGATATGTATAAACCAACAGGACAAATGTCCATGGGAATTAATTGTGAATACACATACCCAGTTTGGTGTGGAATGGCATAATTTGTGAAAATAGGGTAGGGTGGAGAAATATTACATTAACGACTTAAACTACCTAAACATATACTGTACATTCCTAGTAGATGCAGATATATATCCCCTACATGTATTAGTACAGTTTCCTTTATGTAACCTTAGGAATGTTGGTGATGGGGATGTTACTGCTACATTAATATACATTCCATTTTTATTCATATATGTTCATATCTGGCTGTGTTCATGTACAGCATCCTGCTACATTTGATTTATATGGGTCTAGACAACTGTGGATGTTCAGCATTTCATACAACCATACTATTTTCATAATGCAAGGGTACAGCAACATATCCAATTTGTGGGACGGACACAGTCCATGTTCTATATTTTATTTAACACATTACACTCTTTGGTTGTGACTGTCTCATTCATTTCATAATGTAGTGACTGCAGTATACCTTTATTCCAGACTTATTACAGCTTTCTTGGTAGCTTCAAACTGTCTTTCTCACACTCTCTCAATTATTTTATATTTACATTTCAGACTGGTACTTAATTCTAGGCTTTATTAACATTTATTACTGGTTTACAACAACCCTTTCCAGCTGACTCACTTATTTCATATGGCAGAATTTACAAGGATGTATTTAACACTTGTCTATCCTTTGTTGATTGATTACCACTCATTTTCTGGCTGCAGCAGTTATCTGATATTACAATACAGGTGGACACTTCTATTTGAGACTTGTTTAATCTTTATTACTGGATTGCATTACACTATTTTCCAGGCTGCATCACTTATCTAATCTTACAATACTAGCAGAATCTTTCTTCTAGGCTTATTTGACCTTATTAGTGGGTTACAACACTGAACTCTTTTACAATCTGTGTCACTTATATTCTATGACAATACCAGCTAAATAATTACTAACCTGCCTGGTGGCGCAACCTCAGCAGCCTATCAGCATAGGCTCGCTGATTCGTGGAATGAACACCTGCAGTTGTAATATAAAGGAAGTAATATTGGAACATACGTCTCCATACTATAGGCTAGGATAGCATTTCTTACATACTTAATTACATGGATACTTACTCAGTAGTGGGGCATTGGGCATTTGGCGGGCCTCCTGAATCCAACGGTTCAGTTGGTCCTCCTTCCATCGCTTCAGGTCCGCATGGTGGTGACGGACCTGTTCACCAGTCCTTGGAATGCCTGTGGCACTGGTGAGATCATGTGCCAACCGGTTCCATGCTTCTGCCTTGTACGCACCCCAGTGAACCTGGCCCTGCATGAGTTGTGCTTCATGATCATGGACTAGGAGTCAAACCATATATTTTGACTCCTCAACACCCCACCTTTGTGCTCTAAAGCGACTTCCCTCTCCTGCACCTGCCATCCTGACTGCAAATGGGTACCACAATCAGTTATGCTGTGAATTCCCGCCTATGGGGCTTATATATGTCGGTTTTCCCACACTTATCTGTGATTGGCCATTTTGGATATTTATTAGCTTGAAAATAACTGCTTTGTCATGCTTCTATTTCCATTCATTCCTATATATATATTTATATATATATATATATATGCTAATACTGCATTTCTCAGTACAGCTGTCATGGCTTAGTAGTAAAGTACTTTGACTATGGTGCACAGTATCCCAGGTTCAACCCTGGGCATTGCTTTTTTTATTTTACTACTGTCTAGACAGGCTAGGAGGTGTGTCTGTGTAAAGGCGGCTTTGATACAACTTGCCCAATGTTGCCCGACGGTAAGCTGGTTGGAGCGCTGCGCAGCTTCGCACAAACGGCTTACGCTGGGTAATGCATTATTTACCTATGAGCACTCATATTACGCTGGGTGCAGCACTGCTGAACTACAGGCACTCATTTTAAGTGTGGTAAAGCGCTGCTCAACTCTGGGCACTCATATTAAACCTGTTAAACCACTGCTCATCTGTGGGCACTCATATTAAGCTTGTTAAAGCGCTGCTCACCTATAGGCACTCATATTACGCTTGTTAAAGCGCTGCTCACCGACGGGCACCCATATTCAGCTTGCTAAAGCCTTGCTAAGCTATGGGCAATTCTGATCCTTTTTTTATATTTTATTATGTCGGATTTCTTCAAAAATACATGGCTCATTTCATTACATTTTACTTAAATTATAGTTTATATATATATATATATATATATATATATATATATATATATATATATGTCAGGGGATTGTTTCATGCTTATTTAAATAAAAATGGAAAATGATGTTGTGGGGGCTCGAACCGTGACTACCTCCTCTTTGGCCAACGTCTCTACTGCTACGTTATTGCTACTTGGTGTAATTTGCATATTTAGGTCTTATATGCTTTTCAATGTCTGTTAACTGTGGCTGAGCGGAGGGCATACCCGCACAAACGAGCGCAACTACAGACAAACATTTTGGAAATTATAAAAAAAAAATTAAACTGATATTTTTACGTTTTACATTACAGTTGGGTTTATAGTCTGTGAGGGCATGTGGTGTGTTCCTTGACATTTCCGCGGACTCGCTCGTGGGTGTTTACTTTCTGGACTCTGACTCTTCTGGGGGCGTGTCCCTTTGCAGAATTCGGCATTCGGACATTCCCCCTACTTTCCTACATGGACCGTGTTAGCCAAGGGTATGATTCAGCATGCCCTCATGAAAATGCATGGCATGCTGACGTCATACCGTTAGAGTGCAGCCTCCGTGTAAGACATATTAACTCTTACACGGAGGTTTCGTTAATCCGGCCCCTTAAGAAACACCTGAAGTCTGGATGAACAGGAATGTGATGATAAGCATCTTTTAAATCTGGTGTTACAAGGAACTTGCATTCAGGAAGAAGAGGTAACAGGTTGTGAAGTCGCAGCATTTTGAACTTGGGCACTATCACAAATACGTTTAAGAAAAAAAGATCCAGAACTGGACTCCAAGTATTTTCTTGCTTTGGCACTAAAAACATCCTTGAATAAAAATGCTTTCCCACCTGGGAAGGGAGAACTGTTTCTGTCATTCTCTGGGACAACGTGATGAAGGACATGTAGAAATAAATTAGTCTGGTCTAGTGGATAAGACATTACCTGCAGAACGGAGGGATTTCCTTGCACTGCCATCTGTAACCTTGATGGATGATCTTCAGAACCCATTTGTCCTAAGCTTTTTGTTGTCAAAGAGAAAAGTAGAGATTCAGACTTTCTGGAAGAGAAAAGGGGCTGCCAGGTTGTGTGTATATGTGTGTGTGGGGGAGTAAGGTCCCTTAAATAGTCATTCTGACTTGTTGGACTGTCCTTGATTTTGGGGGGGGGGCTGAATTCATTTTGGAGCCCCATGATATTTCTGCTTAAATGTCTGTTTACCTGCATTTTTTCAAGACTGTTTATTTATTTTTGTCAAAATTGGATGGAGTATTAGAGAATCTCAGAACATTTGGAAAAGGTGGGCTGAAAAATCTTAGTATCCCTGTGTCAACTTACCCCTCTCATCAAACTTTTTGATCACCTCTACAGCAGACGGTCTTAAAACTAAATCTCTTTCCAAAGGAGAATTTAAAATCTAATTTTAACATCATCTGGTAGGTTCTGAGAATGCTGTCAGGCAAACCTCTGCAACAGAGTACCAGTGGCCATAGCCTCAACTGAATCATACACATACTGTATAAACAATGAGTAGTGATGTGTAAAATAAAATAAACTAAGTTATTTAAAGTAATTTGTTCATCACAAGAAGACACTGCAGACAAAACATTCCTGATACTTTCACAATTAGTCAGAACAAACTGTAACATATGAGCCCGACAACTTGAAATTCTGGAAATCAAAGTTGTAGAAGCATGCACTTTTTTCCTATACTTATCAATAATCTTCCCATCCTTATCAGAAAGAGCAGGATTGACATTAGCTAAATGTTTAGCATCAGAAGGATTAACTAAAGCTATAGCTGCTGGGTCAAGTTTGGGAAGAGTGCATAAAAAGTTAAAAGAAATGAGGAACTTTATACATCATGTCTGCCATTTTAGGAGCAGCTGGCTGACTATCAGGAAAATTGCAGGCAACAACATACACATCCTCCAAATCTGAGCTGAATCTCTTCAGGAAAAGAGGTATCCCTCTTTCTTTTATCAGAAACTATTTTATAAGAATGAACTATAGCCTGAATTAAACCCTGAGACAGACCCAGTAAATTACACCTGTCCAAGGAAATCTGAAGAGTAGATACATGTTTAGTCTTCTGTTTCTTTTTGATAGGAAAAATCAGGCCACTGTTGCTATTAATGGCAGCAGCAGTATCCCCAGGGATGGGCACAACATTCTGACAAAACAAGGAAGCCTTCTGTGCTCTCTCTTCCAGGACAGACAAGTGTGACTCTCCCATACCCACTGTGGGGACCCTAACAGCCACAGGGGATGTGGCTAACCCCAGTCCACAGTTGCTACAACTGCTACAGTAGAGGGATCCAAGGTAAAAGATGACTGGACTGAGGTACAACTAATGGGCATGGCAGAGTCACCCACCTATTGCTGAGGCAAATTGCTAACCTGCTGTGGTGGCCAAGGCTGCTGGGTTAACTTCTTCTTTTTGTGGCTGGAAGATGGACTGACTATGTGACTGGCAGTTTGTTCTATGGTCAAGTCAAAAATTATGCCTCTTTCCCAGGAAAATAAACAGGAAAAGCCAGTAAAAAGTTAAAGTTTTTAAAAGTCACTTTTTCCTAGTAAACAAAGTAAAAAGCACTTTAAAACACTTTGTCAGCTCCAAAAGTAAAATAAAGACAATTTTGCCACAGAAAAAATGGTTTGAAATACTTTAAAATAACTTTTAAACTTACAGGAAAAAAGAGTGCACCCATTTAAAAGTACAATACAGTTTTGTGACAGTCCATTAAAATACAAACTTCTAGCTTCAAAATAACTTTCCTGAACAGGAAAGTGTTATCAAACAATCTTTGTTAAAATGGAAGGTCCTTCCCTGGAGAGAACATTTCTGCTCAGCAAAGGAACAGCACAATCCGACTGTCAGTCCTCGAAAGCATCCGAGGAACATACTCTTCTGTGACAGAAAATCTCTGAGGGACTTTGTGCCCAAACCTATACTTTTAGGTCAGCACAGCTTGAGCTGAATAATAGTTTGGGTGCATGGAAGATACCCTGAAGCTTTGGACACTGTCCAGCTGTTATAATGTTGCTGGATGCAGCCCATACCTCTCAGTTGTCCAGATTTTTGCAGAATGTACAGATTTTTTACTCACATTTTTGGTCCATTCCTCATAAAATTTGGGGTTTTCTGGATTTTTATGGCAAATCAGTGAGGACTGAATTCCCTAAGTAATGACATGCAATTGAGTTTCAGACTTAATGTCCTTCAGAAAATGCACAGTAACACAAGACCTTTTATTTTAGCAACATTCTAAGTTTATAAGAGCAATATTTAAAATTTGTCCCTATTTTTGAGGCTTTGTCCCCCATTTTTTTGCCTTTGTCCAGATTCCTTGTGCTAAGAAGTTGAGAGTTATCTAGCTTAGAGTACTGCAGCAATGATCAATATGAACAAGAACAACTCAATCAACGTCATACAGCAGCAAAACAACATATTGCCAATTCTAGCTGTACCTAAATTGTGCACAATCCAAAAGATTTTGATTGGCTCTGTGTAACATTCAATAACCAATAATACCAACACTGAAAACATTTGCTCAGCTGTGTATACAGTCTCTTGAATGGAACAGGACCAATATTTGTATATGTATTTGCTTATGTGTGTGTGTGTGTGTGTGTGTGTGTGTGTGTGTGTGTGTGTGTGTGTGTATGCCTGTGGCAATTATATAAAGAAAGGTATGAAGTCAATTTTAGTTAAGCTTAAAATGCTTTTGTTAAGTATATTTGTTAAGATTTCATAATGGAAAAACTTTTGGAAAATAAAATTAAAAACAGCAGTAATTATATGACACGCAATGCCATAAAATTATAATTTTTTATGATGTCAGAGATTATCATTTTTTTGTTTCTAGAAGATATCTTGAATGTGGTATTTTTCAGATTCAGGTGAGGTGAGCTGAGGGTCTTACTGAATCTGCAAAACTGCATCCAATTATACCAAAAATATGTTCTCCATGTGTGTTGTCAAAAAAAGCTCCCCAGTTTTTTTAACTCTACAGTTCAAACACAAATTTTCTGTTTTATGGACTTCACCTCTGTAGTGTGCAGTATAGCTTTGCTTTGCACTACTGAGCTATATTGTAGCTGTTTTGTTTCCTATTCTGACCTTTGCTCAAAAAAAGCTGTTTTCATTCAAAGTGGCACAGATCTGCAACACTTGCTGGACTCTGAAGTGTTAGTACCATTAGACTTCTGAATTACTGAGATGGTCCCCCTGAAACACTCACCGAAAGTGCACAAGAAATATTTATAAATATTATTTATACTGCGGTGGTGGTGCTGCGGTAGCGTTGTCACCTCACAGTTAGACGTTGCCCGTTCGATTCTCAGTTAGAGCGTCTTCTGTGTGGCAACATGTGTGAATGGGCATTCCTTTGTTGAAGGTTGTGCGTTAGGCCTGGCAAGCCAGCACGTAAAAATCTACTGCCAATCATTAGCGGACCGGAGTTCCGCTGTGGCAACCCCTAACCGCGAAAAGCTGAAAGACACAAACAAACTTATAAACTAATAATCCAAAACGAGTTGAATGCAGTGTGCCATAAAGTACCACCAAGAAATGGTAAAAACCAACAGTTTATTCACGACACAACTTCTTGGACTCACAAACAGATAAACAGATTAACGCTCTTTTATCGTAAAATCACAAACGCATTTTCATCTCACAAAGTGGGACTTCATCAGATAAAGTCATTTAATGTTTTTTCTATTTAAATACCCTAATTCTGTTTCAATTAATTCCTATTACCAATCAGGTACATTGTTTGAGGTTTGAACTGTCAAATCAGCTTGGGTCATACTTTCTTAATATTCATGATACAAATAAATAATTATTAAATAGTTATTAAATAGGTTAACAACAGCGTATTTGGACAATTAAAACTTCAAGTAAATAAATACATGCCTAAATAGAAATAAATAAAACAATATCATAAAATGCTTTAGTAAGAACTAATCAAGTAAGTTTAATCTTTGTGTTTAAAATTGTAATACAGTAATGTGATGCAACAACACATACCCTACCTATAATCAATGAGGAGGAGTGTTAGGTATGCACCTATTCTATAGCATGAAGGTATTTAAAAATGAAAAGATGCTTGCCCCGAGATGGGTCAGTGTAGCAGTTAATTCCACATGCTATTTATATCTACTTAATGTAAACATGAGACACTGCAGACATCATAGTGCAAGGGGTCATAAAAGTACATACCTGTGGAATGTATCACATGTGCAGACAGAATGCAAATACATAAGAGCAAGTAACATGTCTCAGGGAAAATGAACCCAGGACTCAGACACAATAATTTGACTATTGTCTTAATAAGGGTAGCCAGTGAAGCAGTTGTGTTGCAAGCCCCCCACAACACATTACACGTTCATGCATTACTACACGGATCAATCACAGAAGTCACTATAGCCATTAAGACCACATATACCCCAACTCTCTCAACACTGACAGAAGAATCCATATAAGTCATATCTGGCAATGCCAACATTCCCCACATAATGTACACACTCATGACAGGATAGCTTAAGTCGAGTGGAATGTAACAGATGACAGTCTGACAAAAGGAGGTACTGCCAGCACAGCTAGCTATAATTTTGTAAATAATTATAAGTTATCCATGAATATCAAACTAATAATTTGCTTGTGTTACAAATGTATTAGAACTGTATGTCATGTGTATATCAAACTGCTCTGTACAAATGTTTGTGTTGAAAAGGTATTTGTAAAGTGCTTGTAGTTAAAATGTATCCACAGTATGCCCTACTGGAATGTATATGGTAACAGAGGAAAACTGAAAGGTAACCTCAGTCCAACAAACTTTAGAAAAATATTTGAAATTAAATCACTTTATAGGCTATACAATAAAGAGGCTCTCTCAAGTTTTCAATGCAGCTAGAGACACAAAGTCTGTATTAGGAAACTTTCTGTATTGTCTTTGAAGTGAATTAATTGCTACTTTGGAAGCATGAAGGAATGCAATTCATAGGTTCATAGGTGTGTACTAGGCTAATGGCCCTGGAGCCTTTACAAGCCTAGCCCATAGAAGTGCCCTGGCATCATGCCACCCGATGTTAGATCCCAGTGTCTCTATCAAGTAGAACCACTGGAGTGATCCCCAGAGTGAACTTTCTATTTCCCATCCACTCATCAAGATTTCTCTTGAAGAGGACCAGTGAGGTGCTCTGCTTGACATGTATGGGAAGTCTATTCCAGAGCATGGGGAGTCTCTGGATTATGAACCTGTCCCTCCAGCATGTTCTGTTGATTGTGGTAATGAGATTGAGATCTCTGCAGGGTGTGGTGTGGAGGGATTGGGATTTCTTTAGATGTAGCATTTCTAACAGAGCTGGGTCAGACATGGCTTTGTAAGTCAAGCAGAGATTGCCTCTTTGTAAGCAATATGAGATAGAGAATAGCTGGAGTTTTTTGAGTCTGTCCATGTAGGACATGTGTTTAAGGCCTAGGATCCTTTTTGTGAGGAACTTTTGTGACCTTTCCAGCTGTTGCATGTGTTTAATGAGGTACATGTCAAATGGGGTATTATACTCGAAGACTGGCCTAATGAGGGAAGAGTAGAGAGAGATGATGACCTCTTTCTTCCTGGATGCAAAACCCTTGGTAATGAGATGTATCACACAGAAGGACTTTCTGACCACAGTGGCAATGTAGTTGGTCGAAAGAGAGGCTGCTGCCAACCTTTGAACCCAAATCTCTTATAACGCCATCAGTGTTCAGTGGGCTCCCATCAATGTGGTAATTAGTAGGAACTAAGTTTTTCCAAAAGGGGATGATGATGCATTTTTTGGCATTTGGCTTAAAGCCATGGTTTTGACACCAGTCAGTGGTCTGAGTAAGGCCTTTCTGTAGGATGTTTACATCATTTGGGGAGTTAATAATGGCTCCCAGCTTGCAGTTGTCTATGAAGTTGGTCAGCCAGAGTCCCTCCGTGTAGGCCTGAACTTTTGAGAAGTAGATGCCAAACAGGCGAGGACCCAGGGCCGATCCCTGTGGGACTCCACCCATGACTTGCAGTCCGCTACTTTCATACTGTGGGCTCTATCTGTGAGATAATTTGCAACCCACCTAGTAATATAGGGGTTGATGCCCACTTTGATGAGTTTATCAATAATTCCTGAGAGGGGAATGGCATCAAAGGCCTTGGCCAGATCGAGGAAGGCTGTATGAACTGCCTTGCCCTCATCCACAGCTCTGGTGACTGACTCAAGGAAGTCAACCAGGTTGAACAGGCATGATCTACCCTTTACAAAACCAAATTACGTGGGATATAGAGTTTGGAGATTCCCTATATCCTTTTTAATTAGGTCCATCATGATGTGCTCCATAGCCTTACATATCAGACTCATCAGGCTAATGGGCCAATAATTCCCAGGGTCTGTAGTCACTCCCCCTTTATGGAGAGGGATGATTGTAGCAGTGCCCCATTTGGTAGGGACAAAGCCTGAGGTGAGGCTGTGACTGAACAGGGCACACAGATGTGGTGCCAGTTCACTTTGTAGTTCATGTAGAACACATCCAGGGATATTGTTGGGTCCCATGGAAGCTGTATTCTTGGTCTTGGACAATGCAGCTTTAATCTGTGCTGTAGTAATGCTGGGTGCCTGGCATTCCTCCAGTATTAAATAAAGTCAACAGTGGTGATACTGCTCCAAGATATATCGAATAACCATGAACACTTAACACACCAAACACTTTATTATAAAGCTTTCAGGTCTACACCCTTCATCAGTATATAGTAACTGTGTTTTCTCATCATTTAAAAAGGAGATACAATTAAGTCACAAGCTCCAGCCAGCCTATCACACTGAACAATAATTAAGTCTTAAAGAGAAAATTATGAATAAAATGTCACTATCTAAAATACACTAAAAACTTTTTAGTGTATTTTAGATAGTGAAATTTTATTCATAATTTTCTCTTTAAGACTTAATTATTGTTTAGTGTGATAGGCTGGCTGGAGCTTGTGACTTAATTGTATCTATTTTTAAATGATGAGAAAACACAGTTACTATATACTGATTAAGGGTGTAGACCCGAAAGCTTTATAATAAAGTGTTTGGTGTGTTAAGTGTTCATTATTCCTCCAGTATTGTGATTGGTCCTTTAGGTGGGGAGAGATGGGTAAAGTTGGCACTGAATCTGTCGGCCAGTATGTTGACAATATCTGTTGGCTCAGTATAGGAGGTACCATTGTGCAGTAACTCAGAGCAAATCTGGGTATTTCCGTGGAGATTCTTGATATAACTATAGAAGACTTTGTGGTTATATTTAGTGTCTGCCACAATTCTGCCTTCACAGCTGGCTTTAGAGGTTTTGATGAGGGATGTCAACTTTTTGTTGAGACTAATAAAGGAGTTTTTCCAGTTTTGGGACATCACCTTTTTCTGCAACAGTTTATTCCTTCTGTTGTAGAGTTTATTAATGGCAGCGGCCACCAGATTGGCTTCCTTTTTTTGGAGGAGAGTGTCTTAATTCTATTGAGTATGGCTAGTTCCACGCATTTATGTATATGTTCATACAGTGCATTGGTGTATGAGTCAGCAGTCATGGATCTATTTTCCATTGACATGGGTGCTGTGAACTTAGCCACCTCTGTTTTTAGGAGCCCAAAGTCATCTTTGGAGAAGCTTTTCATGGTGGTTACCTTTGTGGGGGATGTGAATGAGTTGTTGATTTCCATGGTGATTAGTTTGTGGTCGGATCTAACCAGGGAGGAACTGATGATTGGTGTAGAGTAATGGTTGCCTATGTTAGTAATAACCAAGTTAAGGATGTTGCTTCCTCTAGTGGGGGTAAGAATGAGCTGGTCCAGGGCATTGGAATTGATGAATTCCAGGAAGCGTTGGGCCAGTGTATTGGTGCATGAGTAGTTTTCTCTGTTGATGGTTTGTTTTATGACTTCCAGCATCTGCCAAAGATCTGAGCAAAAGCCCTTGCCTGTGTATTTTTGCAGGTAGATGCTAAATGCTGTCATCTTCTAGCAATGGTTGTTTTGCCTGGGAACTACAAGTCAGATGACCAAAAATTATGTCATTCTGCAAGCTAGCACAGCAGTAATATTTTACATATTATTTTGAGAAGTCTCTCAGTGAGACAGGACATTCTGCATTCTGTCTTGGATCTGACAAAAACAACAAGAAACACCATTCATCACATCTGCCTTGTTCTAATCAAGTAAGTTGCTAGGGTATAATAACTCTCTTAGATACCGTCAGGAATATACCAAAGCTTAGTTTAGATTTTGTTTTTCTTTATTTGTGTAAGCCTGTAGTGCAATGTTATTTTAAATATTTCTTGTGATTTTGAACTCTGATGTCACTGTGAAGATATATTTAGTATTGTCTTGCTCTTTTATTATTTATTATTAAATATATTAAACCTTTCATTGTGGCTGATCTGTGTAGAGATATTTAAGTTTTGAGAGTACTTGTTGATTTATTTGGTGACACTGTGTGAACCACTCCCAATAGCTTTGCTATTGGTCAGACTACCATTTTTACTAGTATTAATATTACACAGTAAAATTGGTCACCCTTTGCTAAGGGTCCTAAAGCAGCTGATAAAGAGTGACTAGTGGCAATGGTAACTGCCATATATTCGGGGCATAAGAGGGCACAGATAGTAACCCTGTGCCAGCCTTTCCCAGGTGTGTGTGTGTGTGTGTGTGTGTGTGTGTGTGTGTGTGCATACCTCACAAGTGTCCCAAATTACTCGGTTTTTACCGAGTTTTGGGGTCTAAATAATGGGGTGCCACGATTTCCGAGTGACACCCCCTCACTTCCGATTTATTTTCTTTATTTTTTTCACTTTTTTTTTTCTCTCTTTAGCTGACATCATTGTGTGCATGATGATGTCAGCTCATCAGGGCTACCAGCCTGTCGGAATCGAGCTCATGGCACATGTATTTCCGGGTTTCCGGCTGGTTTTAAATGCTTTGCAAGTGGGAATGGCTCTGGAACAGATGGTATTTTATTTAGAAACTCACCTGGCTGTATGGGTGAAATGGAAGGCTTTAGTTTCTTACTCGGAAGCTGCCTGGGTGAAATGGAAGGATTTAATTGCCTGGCTGAAACAGAAGGATTTATTTTATTTAGAAGTTCACCTGGCTGGTGGCTGAACAGAAATGATTTATCGAAGAGATGCTGAAACTGAAGAAAAGTAAGCTGAAACTATATATATTATTTTCAGAGTAAGTGTGTGTGTGTGTGTGTGTGTGTGTGTGTGTGTGTGTGTGTGTGTGTGTGTGTGTGCGTGTGTGTGTGTTTAACCACATATCTCTGCCTCTCTGTGTGTGCATACAACAGTTGCAAAGACATGAGTGAGAGCTTCAGTACATGCAAAGGTTTATGTATTGCAGTAAATTACTATTTTACCTACTTCCTATATATAAAATGTTAAAATGTAAAGCTCTTCTGTGTAAACAAAGAATTTCTGACCTGCATCAGACTTTTCTTTTCACTGAACCTTTAATTTTAACTGCTTATTATGATGAAATGGGGCAAAAGTAATGTCAGTGGTATAACACTGGTCACTGAAAAGTCATTTAGCAAGACTTTCCTCACCAAATATTTGTAATTCTTATAAAGATGACCTCTGAAAGCATTTTATTATTTCATCTGTGTTTTGTGCTAAGCAGGTGTTCTATTAATCAGCTATCGTTACAATAACATTTAGCTCTGTGAGAGTTTATCTGTATATATGTACAATATTTATACAATACAAGCAGTGGACAAATGCTGTTAATTAAGATACTGCGTATAAATAAATATTCAGTCATAGTCGTTAATGTCAGTCTTCAGTATTCTGTACTGTTACTACATCTCATTTTCAAATGTTAAGTTTGCTAAACAGTACTAAAAATATTTAGATTTAACTAAAAATGAAAAACATGGTGTGGTTTCAATATCATTGTGTATGTGTCTCTATAAAATGTAGGTATGTAGGTTATTCTCACATACATACATACATACCCTATTAATTTGATTTTTAATAAGCAGTGAAAGCAGGTAAAATTAATGTTTCTGTTTTTAACAAATAAATAAAGGTTGCAATAGGGTTCTGTGAACATGGATGTTAGTAGTTACAAATATATGTAAAGTGAGACTTGTTTTTTGATTTATATAGGTACTTATTATTTTTTTTTATTAAGCAAAAAAGGCAGTAACATTTTGTTTACTTTTCAGATAAATATCAAAGACTTAAATAACTGGGTAATTCACAAAGATGAAATTGTTACAGAGGAATATGCATAAAATCAGTGTTATTTTGTCTATATATAATGAACATCTTCATTTTATTTGATGAGTGTTCTTTTTTAAAATTTGATAGGCAAAATGAATAGCCCTAAATGAAAAATCAACAGTAACACTACTGTCATCAAGAAAGTTATCAGCAAAACATATTTATCAATTACTGTTTTGCTGATAAAAATACACGTTTTCTAGATTTTATAATCGGCAAAAAGTAATGAAAATAACACCTTACATTTACTGTATTTTAACAAATGCAGGATCATTTATAGCTTTCCATATTATATTAATTAAATATGCAATGAATGACCCTCAAATGACTCATTTATCTGGTACAGTTGTTTGTGAACTCAGATAACTCCTTTGCTAATTGTTAGGCTAGCTGAGATCACAGACAAAACCCATATGTGTACTCCATCATCTTAACACTTTAGATGCAATTGGACTAAGGACTGAAAAATCAGGCATAAATACTTGTGATTTTTTAATGATACTTATAAACTGAAACTCTTATTAGACAAAGTAGAGCAAATATGCACAATGTGTAAAAAATGTGTAAACGTATGCTCTGAGAAATAAAATAGGAATAAAATATGACATGTCTACATGACTAAACCGATACGCCTGACAGAAAAACAAGACAAAGTTGATTGCATCTGGCAAGACCCAAGTGTGTGACTTTTTTAAAACTTTGCAGCAATTTATTCAATAGTTATTGAGTTATACAAAGAAGCACCATAACATTTACTCCTACAGAAGGTGTCATCACTCTTTTATGACTTTCTGCATGAATGTAGTCAAGATTAAAATGATAAGACACTTGTTTTAAGTTTCAGAATGCAAAAATTATTTGCATTTTGTTGGCATCTATAAGGTAACTTTTAAAAGATGAGCATGAGAAGGTTATCTGATTTGCCATATATGATACTTTCTACCTATCTTCAATCCCATCTCATACAATGCCGGCACTTTGGAAGGCACTTGCACGCATTAGTGTTTATGGTAAATGGGGTGAAATAGACAGGTAATGGGACATTGGAATGGCTGCAGGGGGACTCTGGTGCCATATGATGGTTGTCTGTTCTTCAGTTTGTGTTTGAAAGATGTTATCCCACAATTCCATTGGAGTGGGTGGGATTATGTAATTATGTATGCAAAGTGTACATTAATCGGCGTACGGATTTGTACCTCTTTTTCATGAGCCTTGTCCAGATTTTTGATTCCAGGTTGAGAGGTATGTGTGTGTGTGTGTGTGTGTGTGTGTGTGTGTGTGTGTGTGTGTGTGTGTGTGTGTGTGTGTGTGTGTGTAAAACAAACCCCAAAGAGTGTATGTGTTAGCTACTTGGGCAGGGACACAAAGCAATGGCTGGACAGAGGGGGTGCTGGAGGTCTTAGCTTGGTCACTTAACAGAGATCTGAACTCTCTAGCTGTGTCAATGGGGAGTCTTACTGGGGATCTGGAGGAAGAGGGAGAAACAAGCCCCATACTGACTGTGGTCTCTGTGTGCTCTTACGGGAAATTGCACTTGATGCAGAGAGCTGCATCAGGAAATACTGTGCGTGTACCTGTTATCCTACCAGTGAATGTCCACTACAGGTGCCAGTGATGAGGATTGAGGCTCCTTGATTAGTAGTCCAGTGGTGGGTTGTCACATATTTATTGGTGGGCAGTGGTGGGATATCCACATCACATATTAGCTGGTAGTTGTAGGATCACATCACTTAGTGGGATTTAGTGGTGTGGCTATTGAACTCCTGTAGCCTATAAACAGTGGTTACTAAAGAAGGTCTTTGTACTCTCAAGCAGCCAGATAGTGAACATTCTGAGTTTCATATCGCAATAGTTTTATTTATTTTCTGTTAGCTTAGTTAGTCAGGGAGAGCAGGCAAGGATGTCAGCAGAGAATTATGGGGCAAGCTGATAAGAAGCCAGTTGACTGAGATGTGCCAAGCCAAAGGACTGGTGCATGCCAATCTGACTAAAGTGGAAATGATTGCAGCCTTAGCCACAGCTACATCACAGACCAGCAACCAGGAAGACAGCCAGACTGGCCTTGGGGATGTACAGCACTCAGAAAATGGACAGTTCAACTTTTCCTCAGAGGATTTAAAAATCTATCAGGAGTTAAAGAGACTTGAACTGGAGGCCAAATGTTTGGAAATAGAATCAGCAGAGAGACTGCAGCATTTGGAGGTAAAAGCAGAATCTGCAGAGATACTGCGGTGTAAAGAAGCTTAAGAAAATGAGATGCAGAAACAACATGGAAAGGAAGTGCTGACTGTTCGCCAGGATCATAGAGGTAATGGGGAAGGGAATAACCGAACCCCAGAAGCAATAAAGGTCAGCTAATTTCTTCCACAATTTACAAAGGGTGATAATTTTAATAGTTTTATTCATAAGTTTGAAAGGGTATGTAAACAGGATAATGTTGACCAAGGGCTCTGGGTATGGTCCTGACCCCCTTACTCCATGGTAAAGCTGTAACTGCTGTTTCTAAATTGTCTGATATTGATTGTCTAGACTATAACCAAGTAAAGAAATGCTTATTAGAGTGCTTTAAGTTAACACCTGAAGCTTAGACAAAAAGATGTTGTGACCATAAGCACAAGGCAAATGAACGTGTGTGTGATTATATTACTGAGTTAAGCAGTTATTTTCATAGGTGGGTGGGTGGGTGTCAGGCCACCACTTTTGAAAATCTGTCAGACCTTTTGGTGAGGGGAACAAGCCCTTAGCACTTTGCCTGAGGACATGAGAATCTGGTTGGCAGGTAGAGAATGTAACACAACAGATGAATTGGGGATAAAAGGAGACCTACATTTAGCAGGCAGGGCATCACTGCACAGGAAAGGGATACCCAGTGCTGCTCATGGGTCTAAGAGAACCCATGGTGAGCAGCCTGGACCCCCCAACAGAGTCTGCCAGTAACAGGAGAAGCCACTAATTCAGTTACACAGCCAGGATCAAGGGTTAAATGTTTTAAATGTAACCAGTGGGGCCGTGTAGCATATAGATGTCCACAGAGGCAAGGTTGGGAAACAAAATATTCAGGACCTAGCAAGTGGGAATGACAAAATGCCAGTGGTAAGTTGTCTGGAGACAACAAGGATACCAAACTACCACAAGAGTTTATATCCTAGCTTAGTAGAGGGAGAAACAGGTCACTGCTAAGACAGACACAGCCTCTGATCTAACCACTGTAAAGCCTGCAATGGTTAAAGAGAAGCACTACTTGCTTGGGCAGTCTACTCCGTCAGAATTTTAGGAGGAACCCCATTCCAAATACCTTTGGCTATGGTTCACCTTGACTGGGAGGGTGGAAAAGGAAGCAAGCAAGTAGGTTTGTTTGAAGATATCCCTGCAGATGTCCTGATAGGGAATGATTTTTCTAATGCACTAAATTGTGTGCATGCAGTTACATGCAGTCAGGTTTGGTGACAAGCATTTGGGCCTGGTAGCTTGGGGGGACCCAGACAGATTGCACACTTGAAGCCAGGACAGGTGAGGTGGTGATTTCAGACAGGGAGGTACCCTGTAGCAGTGAGACTGAAGGTTAGCCACAGCTGCTGGTGGGTACTGGTGTTCCCTTGGACAGAAGGACTGCAAGGGTAGAGGTGAGTAGTAGTACCCAGGCTGGCAGTGAGGCACCGCTGCCAGAGGATACCAGACTTCCTGTGGAAGGGGAGCTGGGATGGGTTACAAAGAGAAATTTGAGACATTCTCAGCTTTCAGACCCTACATTACAAGGCTTGAGGGAGGTAGCTAGGGAGGTACCTGATTCTCAAGGAAAATGGGAATCTGTATACTGCAACAAAGGTTTACTGTATAGAGAGTGGACCCCTTTGGGAGGGCTGGAAGGTGAGAGAATACAGCAGTTGGTAGTGCCCAGAGCCTATCATCTGGAATTTCTGGCCATAGCCCATGACATTCCGTTTGCAGGTCATATGGGCATAAAAAAGTGATGCATTGTGCAGAGCTTTTATTGGCATAGGGATTTCCAGGGATATAACAGGATACTGCAGGACTTTTAAGCAGTGCCAGAAGGTAGGCAAAGCAAGAGATAACATCAAAGCTCCTTTGGTGCCCTAGCCTGTGATTGAGGAGCCATTTCAGAGGGTAGCTATGAATATTGTAAGGCTGCTGAGTACCCCAAGTTCCATAGGGAAGAAGTATATCCTAGTGGTAGTAGATTAAACTACCAAATACTCTGTCCTCCATTGAGGCAAAAAAGGTAGCAACTGCTTTGTTAGAGATTTTCATCAGGGTAGATTTCCCAAATGAAATACTGACTGACAGAAGTGCCAATTTCATGCCAGACCTGCTGGATTGTCTGTGGAAGCACTGTGGGGTGAAGCACCTAAAGACCACCCCTACCATCCCCAGGCTAATGGTCTGGTGGAGAGGTTAAACTCTACACTAAAGACCATTCTATGGCAATTTTCAGACCAGTTTAATAGGGAGTGGGACAAATATTTGCCTCATCTGTTGTTTTCATACAGAGAGGTGCCCCAGGAATCCACAGGTGTCTCACCTTTTGAGTTGCTTGTCCTAAACCTCAGGACAAGGCTCAGGAAATTCATGGGCTTGGTCCAGGAGAACCTGGCTGAACCTCAACAGCAGAAAAAGGTCTGGTATGACAGGAATGGTGGAGGCAGAGAGTATGCTGTAGGACAGCAGGTTATGGTTCTCATTTGTGTCATATGCAGTAAGCTGCAGGTAGCTTGGGAGGGACCCTTCAAAGTGGTAAGGAAGGTCAGTGATGTTAACTACATGATAGAACTGTTAGGCAGGAGGCAGGGGCACAACTGTACCATGTTAACATGATGAAACCTTATCATGATAGGGAAGCCCTGGTGCCAAGTATTTGCAGTATGGGTCAGAAGGAGTCTGAGGAGGATCTATGGCTACAGGGAGCCAGCCACCAAAATCCCAAGTTACTATGAGGGTTGCAGGGATATGATATGATATGATATGATATGACAGTGTAACACTGTAATGGGGTCAGCAATGCCAAGGCAGCTGGGATCTCAAGACAGGGTATGGGGTAATGTTTTCCTAGATAGGGTCATCTCTGTCAAGCAATGTTTGTCATGGTTCATTTGAAAAACTAGCTTGAGTCTTCAAAGGGGAAAGAAGTGTGACAACAGGAGGTACTGCCAGCACAGCTAGCTGGAATTTTATAAATAATTATGTAATTTGTGAATATCAAACTAATTTTATAAGATGCTTGTGTTGCAAATGTATTAGAACTGTATGTCATGTTTATATCAAACTTATCTGTACAGATGTTTATGTTGAAAAGGCATTTGTAAACTGATTGTGGTTAAAATGTATCCACAGTGTGCCCTACTGGAAGACAACAGAAATGTACATGGACTATTGTAACTGTTTAAATGTATATGTTAACAGAGGAAACTGGAGGGTTAACCTCAGTCTAGCAAACTTTAGAAAAATATTTGAAATTAAATAACTTTATAAGTTACACCATGAAGAGGCTATCTCTCAAGTTTTCAATGCAACTACAGATACAAAGTCTATACTAGGAAACTTTCTGTGTTGTCTTTGGAGTTAACTAATTGTTACTTTGGAAGCATGAAGGAATACAATTGTTTTAAGACTTCCAGTATCTGCCAAAGATCTGAGCAAAAGCCCTTGTCTGTATATTTTTAAGGTAGATGCTAAATGCTGCCAGCTTCTAGCAAATGGGGATTTTGCCTGGGAACTAGAAATCAGAAGACCAGAGATGGTGTCATTCTGCAAGCTAGCCCAGCAGTAATATTTTAGATACTATTTTAAGAAGTCTCTCAGTGAGACAGGGCATCTGTCTTGGACCTGACAACAACATCAAGAAACACCATTCACCACATCTGCCTTGCTCTAATTAAGTAAGTTGCTAGTGTATAGCAACTCTCTTAGATACAGTCAGAAGTATAGTGAAGTTTAGTTTACATTTTGTTTTTCTTTATTTGTGTGAGCCTGTACTGCAATGTTATTTTAATTATTTCCTGTGATTTTGAACTCTGATGTCACTGTGAATAGATATTTAGTATTGTCTTGTTCTTTTATTTTTTGTTATTAAATACATGTAAACATTTAATTGTGGCTGATCTGCCTAGAGATATTTAAGTTTTGAGGGTACTTGCATATTTATTTGGTGACTCTGTGTGGGCCACTCCTAATAGCCTTGCTTTTGGTCAAACTATCATTTGTATTAGTATTAATATTACACAGTAAAATTGGTCACCCTTTGTTAAGGGCTGTAAAGTAGCTGATAAGGAGTGACTGGTGGCAGTGGTAGCTACCTTATAGTCTGGGTAAAAGGGGGCATAGCTAGTAAACCTATGCCAGCCTTTCCTAGGTGTGTGTGTGTAAAACAAACCCCAAAGAGTGTGTGTGTCAGCTACTTGGGCAGGGACACAAAACACTGATTGGACAGAGAGGGCGCTGGAAGTCTTAGCTTGGTCAGTCAACTGAGATCTCAACTCTATAGCTGTGCCAGTGAGGAGTCTTACTGGGGATCTGGAGGAAGTGGGAGAAACCAACCCAGACTTACTGTGGTCTTTGTGTGCTCCTAAGGGAAATTGCACTTGATTCATAGAGCTGCATCTGGTTATACTGTGTGCTTACCTGATATCCTTCCAGTGAACGTCCCCTCACAGGTGCCAGTGGTGAGGACTGAGGCTCCTTGATACTGGTCCAGTGGTGGGTCATCACAGACAGTACTAAAGGAGAAACACTGAGGGATGAGATTGAACCCCTGCCTATGTCACCAACATGCTCTACGTAGTAGCAGGTCAAGCCACAGAAGCAGTGGGAGCACAGATGAACAGAATAACATATTTCTATGAAATGAAACACTTGATATCAGGATAAGCAAAATGTACATACCTAGGTTTGAACTGCTGACATTGCTCAAGTATATATTTACCAGAATGAGGTATTAACAACACATTCCAACAGAGTATTTATGTAACAGGTGAGGTGGCTGCAAAATATATTTCTAGGGAAAAGAATGGTGATATAAGGGTAAACAAAACTCACATACCTGACTTTGAACTACTGAAGTTTTACATTGATAATGACAATTTATTTTCATGACTAAGATACACACACAGAAGAGGGTATTCTGAAGAGATGTGAATACACATAGACATGCAAAATGAAACATAATGCCACAGATAAGCATCACGTTGCCTCATTTTATGCTTAAATGGCATTAATAGCACACAACTGTTGTCATCATTCCAGAAGTTAGATAATCATATATTTGAACTCTTGCCTAGCTCACAACCTTAAGACTTGTGTAGTAACTATAGATGCCACAGAACTAGTTATACTACACTAGTCAGAAACCATACATTTGAAGGGAGTGCGATAGCATTATGGAAGACTGACTAATAAGTAATTGTCAGATCACATTTCTTAACATACCTTATTGACTATTTGAACTTTACATCAGAGGACATTAAAACACAGAAGCTGTTATAGTTGAAATAATAAATGTCATGCCATGCCTATATGAGTATTGTTTTTGTTTGTTTTTGAGCATCCAGGCTAAGCTCTTTCACACAAGGTAAGCATATAATTGCATTTGAAGGTGTTTTCTTAATTTTTGCTTAAAGATGTGAAGCAATACTTACCATTCCTCAGCTTTGAGGAGCAATGCTGCCCTCTGCTAACTGTCATACTACAAGACATGCAAAAATAAATTATGAAAATTAGTCATGTTTAAAAGGGACTACAGCACTCAGTGGATCAAATCCTCAAATACAAGTAGATTTTGTCACATCACATCACATTTATTCACCAAGCCATTATGACATGTCCCCACTTGCTTTTTGCACACTAATAGAAAGTATGCTGCAATGGATTTGAACTTCTGACAGCCTAATTTACATTCTCTTGACTTGTGCATTAACTACTGATGCCACAGAAAACGTTATACAGCAGTCATCAGAAAGCACACATTTGAAAAGATATCATCACTAGTGTGTATGAATGACCATGGCCATGCCTGAAAGGGAGTACAGCACTTGGAGGATCAAAATCCTCCACCCATGAAACTGTTACAACTAAGAAGAATTTCTTATATCACATCTGTTCAGTAAGACATTATTACATGTTACAATTGCTTTTTACGCACTGATATAAGTTGCACTGCACTGAATTCAAACTCCTGCCTGCCTAACTCACATTCTCTTGATTTGTGCACTAACTATTGATGTCAAAGAAAAAGTAAAACAACAGTTGTCAGAAAGCACACATTTACAGGGATATTACACCAGTGCAAGTGAATGGCTATGTATATGGTTAAAAGGGAGTAAAAACACTTGAGGGATCAAAACCATCCATCTCAGAAAGTGTTTCAACCAAGAGGAATTTTTTACATCACATCTGTTCAGTAATCCATTATTGTATGTCACCAATTGTTTTTTTCATACTGATAGAATTTACATTGCCCTAGATTTGAACTCCTGCCTAACTCACATTCATTTGACTTGTGCATTAACTATTGATGCCACAGAAAAAATAATACAACGGTTGTCAGAAAGCACACATTTAAAGGGGTGTCATCACCAGTGCATGTGAATGGTTAAAAGGGAGTACAACACTTGGGGGATCAAAACCCTCCACCTGTGAAAGTGTCACTACCAAATAGAATTTTTCATGCTACATCTTGCCTGTAAGCCATTACTGTGGGTCACCAATTGCTTTTTACATACTGATGTAAAGTAAGCCACAATGGATTTGAACTCTTGCCAGCTTCACCTTCTCTTAACTTGTGCACTTACTTCTGACACCATAGAAGAATGCATATACCATCTGTCAGAAAACATATATTTGAAGGGATATCATCGGCAGTGTGTGTGAATGACTATGATCATGGTTAAAGGGGAGTAGAATACTTAGGGGATCAAAACCCTCCACATGTGAAAGTGTATTAGCATGGCCAAATGACCTTTCTTCAATTTTTGGCATAGTGTGAGAACTCTCATTTATCATTATCAGTCTATGTCTAGCCCTGATATTCTTTTCCAAGCATTATACAGTGTTATAACTCTATAAAAGATTTGTTATTTAAATGTCTCAGTCCTCTTTGTACAGGTATGTTGTGCTTGTGTCACTTAGCAACATGTTAAAGATCACTGAACACAGCACAGGAGATGTGCCCATAACACACATTTCATGTTATAACAGTGGTCATCAGTGAGCAATACATGCACATGGCAGGTTTCAAACCCATGCACAGTTCAATTGTAGTGTACCAAACAGATCATTACATAAATATGCCACTGAAGTTTTCAGACACAAAAGATGTCAAAAGACATTCCTTGCAATGGATTATAGTTAAAGTGTGGAAACAATATTCCATAACAGCATCCCACCCTCAGTGGATTTGAAGTGTGCATGCAGTGCACTTGAATTGAAGTTTCCCATCATAAATACATGAGCCATGGCAGCTGCTGCAGAGAACATAATCCTCTTATAATACTTTTGTGTTGTTTTTAATATCAGATTGGCTTACTATCATGCACTGGTGCTAAGCTCTCTTGCATGACCAGTGGTTAATTCTTTGCTCATGCAAAGGAATTTTCTTCATTTTTTGACATAAGACAAGAGAAATGTCATTTTCAGCTGCTCATCGTTGACCAGAGATGCTGCTCTATGCCAAATGTCATGCAATGGAAACTTTAAAAAAATGTGCAAATAATAAGATATTGGTTGTATAAGTCATTTGTGGCCATGTGCATTGTGCTTATGCATTTGCTGACAAATTTAAAGGTTGTAAGTGGAAGGATATTACAGAGAGGTAAAGGGGGAAGTAGCAGATAGTTGCACAGATGTTGGAATGGCATAATAAGAACATTGCAGTCATGTAAGTGTTATGATTCCAATGCTAATGTAATAATAATAATAATAATAATAATAATAATAATAATAATAATAATAATAATAATAATAATAATAATAATAATAATAATAGCAATTTGCTGACCTCACAGGGCCACTGGACACACAGTACATTTTCAAGTATGATGCAGGAACTATATCATTCAAGGTCACATAGTAGGCAAATGTGAACTGAGAGAATCAAACCGTGGTCCACAGGAAGTATAGCTTACAGAATTAGCCTTCTGCATTAACTCTTCTGTAAACTTTGCAACATGGTAAACCTCAATACCCTTTCCTACTAAGACTATTATAATCGATACTGACTAAAACTTTTGATGGTTATTTATTTATATGGTTAAGGATAGCACAGCCATTGATGAGAACCTGTGATGCACAGACTGTGGAACAACCACCTCACAATAATCCTTGAACACATGGTCAATATGTTGACCACTCTACTGACACCTGACATTCACCTACAAGTTGGATTGTCACAGAGTTCTCCACATTAAACAATACACTTTTGTTAATGTTACTTTAATGTACTGACAGCATTCTGAAATAAGTAACATAAATTATCATGTAAAACAAATATTTGTAGCACTGCAATGTGTGACAGACCTTTGCAATGTGTGGATTTTGGGAGCATGACCCAAATAACAAATTGATGTAATGCCAGTTTTAATGAGGTGAGCTTAGATGATATGAGCCTGGCTATCTCACAATATCTTTTAGCTGGTCTTCTCTTCTGGTGGTCAGATGTGTGCGCTGCTTTGTGCAGAACTCAACACAATGTTTACATGGTTTGCTCACTGTGGAACTGCTGCAATTCAGAAATGCTAATGAGCCAAGAACTTATTAGCATACATATCATGCCCGGGGAGGGGGGATCTGCATAATATTAGTACAACATGTTCTCATCCAATGCATGGGTCAGCACAATCTGTTGGGTGATGGTATTCATCACTGATTCTTGTGTATCTCTGTAGCTGTACTGCACTTTTGTGGCATAAGTTCCTCTGCCACCTGTAGATCTTCTGATAAGAGTTCCATATCTTTATAAATCTCTGACATGGCCTGCCTATGTCTGATGCACAGAATGGCCAGACTATGCATAGGTAAGCACGGTTTGGTGTTTTGTAAATCAGTTTTACTGTCTGTATCTGCTTAGCTGTTACATATTCATGCATTAAAACTATAGACAATGAACTGCCTCTTAGTTAGTGCCATGGAGTATTGCACCCACCTCCATCTGGAAATGGTCTTCCCCTGATCTGGCTCCATCTCTAACTTCCTATCTTGTCTCAGCTGCCACTGCCTGTGGTGCTGGGAACTGTGGTCTCTGCAATGGGCCACCCTGGTTTAACTGTTCTCTAAGTATGATATTATGTAACATATCATACGGAGTAAGTATTTTCAAACAAGTGGCAGGATCATTTTTCAGAGTACTGCCAGATGTATCCAGGTAGTGGAATCATGACTTTAGCAGTCCAAACACATACCCCATGATGTATCTGGTTTGCAGATGGGCATGCTTGTAACCATCCTTGGTTGAGTTATGTGGATTTTTCAATGGGTCATAAGCCAAGGTTCTAAGGCATAGTTGACATCTCCCATTAGATGTCTATGTGTGAATCCACCTGCAAACTATTGGTATAGGTCACATGTGTGCCATATATGTGAGTCATGGAACCTACCCAGGTTGTCTGCACACAGGATGATCTTTATTGTCACTGCTGTAGTAGCCTATAGTTAGTGTTCTGCCAAGGTTACAACACCCAGCCAGCTTGCCAAAGCTCTAACTTACCTCTCCTCTTACTCACTCTGGCTGCTGATAGGTTGCACTTTTTTTGGAGGGAAGTATATTAGCAACCAGAGTGAGGTAAATCTTC
The DNA here is from genome assembly GCF_019279795.1 of Protopterus annectens. Taxonomy (NCBI): domain Eukaryota; kingdom Metazoa; phylum Chordata; order Ceratodontiformes; family Protopteridae; genus Protopterus; species Protopterus annectens. The sequence continues at coordinate 1,283,072,815 of NC_056743.1, forward strand.
AAATGTTTCTTACCATCTCAAGAAGAATCTCTCTCCCTCTGCCTCCAGAAGGACAGCAGTTAGTCAAAAGTTTTTTGCCTAACAGAAGCAGTGGTCATAGAACCAGTACCTGAAAATCACATGGGCAAAGATTTTTAATCCAGAATATTTTTGTTACTGAAGAATGAGCACAAATGGAAACCTGTGTTAGATCTGTATGTGAGAGTTCAAAAATTCAAGAAGTTGACCCTGCAATCAGCACTGCTTCTAAACAACTGCCTTACAGTAACACTAGATCTCTCAAAGGTGGCAGCCATCACAGTTTTATTGCTCACAGTTTCAGGAAATATCTAAGGGTTGCTGTATTTGGGTCACATTATCAGTTATCTGGATTTCCCTTTGGGATCCCCACTGCACTTCAAGTGTTCACAAAGTGCCTATCCCCGTGGTGGCTCACTCTAGGACATCCACATTTTTCCTTATTTAGATGTTTGAAATCTTTAACAAAAGTGTTCAACCTTCTGTCTCATCTGGGATTTCACTTGAATCTACAAAAGTCACCCTCTCAGGAAATTGCCTTTTTTGGGTGTCTGATAGACATACTCAGACAAAAGGCATTCCTTCCAAAAGAAAAGTTAATAGCTTACTAAAAGATCTTTCTCAATAGCTTCAGGCTCCTGCAAGATAATTTCTCAGGATACTAGTCTATGGCAACCAGGATCCACAAGATATGACTTGCCCAATTACACATGAGAAAAATCCAGTGGTACCTAAAAAATTCTTGGACCCAACACCTATAACCCATGGACTTACAATCTCCAGCATGGCAATCTGAGAGGTAAGAATTGCAGTAGTGGAGAGATCAATTGGTTCTCAATTCAGGGCCTCTCTTTCTATCTTCCAATCTCAGTTAAATGTGTGCAAACAGACTCCTCAGATTATGCTTGAATTGCAGTTTTCGTGTGCAAGGTAAAAGTACAACGTCTATGGCTCTCTTTGGATAGGCCAAAACACATAAACATCAAGAAAATGCTAGCAGTAATTTCTGCTTTGAAAACTTTACACCATCTATGGGCTGTGACCCCTTTACAGGTGGTTACAGACAACATTATATTGATGTGGTATCTCAACAAACAAGAGGGGTTCAAGGACATAAATCATCTTTGCCAGATGGCAATGATGGCTTGGGAGTTGACTCTTCAAGCCTCTTACATTCCATCAAAGCAAAACACTGTGGCAGACAGACAGATTTAGCAGATGCTAGATAGACTCTCACGAGTGGATACTCAGTATGGGAGTGTTCCAGGACTTGATCCAGATGTGGTGAACACCTCAAGCATATATGTTCTCCTCCATACAAAACACATAACTATAAAAATTCTGTTTGAGAAATCTTTGCAGCCAAGCATAGAGAGCAGAGATGTTCTGTCATTCCCATGGTTGGGAATGTTATTGTATGATTTTTCTACCCTTTCCAATGATTTCCAAGGTACTTTTAAAGATTTAGAAATAATTAACAGAAACCATTTTAATGACTCCCTTTTGACCCATGCAAAACTGATTCTCCCTTCTTATAGACTTGGCCAAGGGTGATTACTACAAGCTTCCTCATAAATTGGATCTACTCACAAATTGGATCTACTCACACAATACAAGCAGAGTTTGATACACCTCAACATCAGTCAACTACAACTGACAGCCGGTATGATTCAGTTGTAATGCCTTTTAGCCACTTTCTTCTTGAATATGTGCAGCAGGTACTAAATGAGGCAAGATAAGCTGCTACTAGAAAGCCTTATGTTGGTAAATGGAAGAGATTTTCTAGATGGTGCCTTGCCTGAAAAGGAAGTAGGGCCTCTGGTACTCAAATATTTGTGCAAACTACCTAAAGATGACTTGTCACATGATATCATCAAGGTGCATTTTGCAGCCATCTAAGCTTGTCTGCCTATGGATCCCTTTCTTTCTATGTTTGTGCTCAAACAATTTCTGAAAGAAATGTTGCACATGAGACCCCCCCTCACAAGGAAATTCATCCTCCTTGGGATGTCAGTTTTGTTCTACAAAAACTGAACTTAGCTCTTTCTGAACTAGCCTTTCAGGCTGACTTGCAGTTCATTACTTGTAGAACTGTTACTTGTTGATCTGAACTCTGCAAGGTGAGTATCTGAGCTGCAAGTTCTCATGGTGGGTGAACCATATTTGTTTTTACACAGGGAGTGGGTTGCTATGCGCACAAAACTTTCATTCATGACTAAAGTTGTTTCTGATTTTACCTTGAATCAAATCAGCAGTCTCCCAGTTTTCTTCCCACAGCCAAAAAACAAGGGACAACAGATTCTTCATACATTGGATGTGCACAGGCAGCTGCGGTACTACCCTGACTGAACCAATTCCTTTAGGAAGGCTAAACCGTTGTTTGTTTCCTATGCTAGGAATAAAAGTCTAAACAGTGTCTAAACAGAGTATAACCACATATATCCAGATGGTTGCCCTTTACTGTTGTTGTTATTTTTTTTTGCTCTACCCAGCATGACATAAACTATTCCAGGCAAAGTTAAGGCACATTCTACCAGGGGTTTAGTCTGTTTGAGGGCATACTGATAAAAGGGTGGGCTCTTCAAGTATTCTAGAAGCAACAGGTTCATCTTCTGTTCATACCTTCACAAAACATGCACTGCAGGCTGAATTGCTTTTCAAGGTCCTGAGCAAGCTTTGCTTGCAGCAATCTCAGGGGGTCCTGGACTTTTCTCCTTCCTCCTCCCAGGTAGAGTAAGTATGGAAATCTACCCATATGCTACTGCAGCAGTGAGAATGAATAGCATAGTACAGTTGTGCAAGTCCTACTTACCCATAACAGTAGGTGCTCAGATTTATTCATTGCTGCAGCAGCCACACCCACCCACCATCCCCTTTGTAGATAGTTATGGTGGAACACAACCTCCTTTGTTACAGTTGTTACTGTAGTTGTTGTTTGGATGATTTGTGTTGGGATTATTGATTGCTGGCTCAGGATGAATCTATCTTCCTTTCTCAGGGCAGTAAAATCTTGAAGATTTACCTTACTCTGGGTGCAGATGTACTTCCCTGTAAAAAGGGTGCAACCTATCAGCATCCAGAGTTAGTAAGAGGAAGGGGAGTAACAGCTGTAACAAACTGGACAGGTGTTGTGTCCTTAACAGGACTCTACCCATAGGCTACTGCAGCAATGAATAAATTCAAACATCTACTGTTATAAATCATAGGAGATTACTTGGTTATTGACCTGGATGTCATTTTAAGCCTAGCCATTTTATCCCAATGTAATATCATGAAAATGCTAGTCAACATCCAAGATTGCATTTAGTGATGACTGCCCATGTCCAGGAGGGTTGTGGGCACTATCCCCAGTAAGAATTTATGTTGCCCCATCCACTCATCCAGGTTCCTCTTGAAGAGTGTCATAGAGGTGCTCTGTTTCACATGAATTGGTAGCCTATTCCAAAGATGCGGCAGTCGCTGGGAGATAAATCTGTCCCTCCAGCATGTCCTATTTAAGTTGCAGGCCATATTTAGGCCCCTGGAATGGGTAGCCCTAGTCCCATTTGATTTACTGATATGCAGTAAATTCATTAGTTTCAGGTCTTGGATTGCTCTGTAGGCCAAGCATAAGTCTCCTCTAAGAAGTCTATATGATACAGGGTATAGTGACAGGGACTTTAGTCAGTCTGTGTAAGGCACATGTTGGAACTTACATGACTGTACTTTGTAGATGATACCCTGTGCATTACAGACCTCCTGGCAGGTGATGGCATAATAGCTTATGTGGTTAATGTACCTCCTTCCATGATCATTAAATACCTCTGTTTTGATGTGGGTGCAGTCAATGGCCCTTAGCACCTCAGGGAAATGGGCTATGGCATATAAGTACTGTATGGTATTTGTTCTCTCCTCTGGGGTAATTGGGAATGACATATCTTCCCCCACATGCAAAAGCATAGCATCAAGAACTGATGTAGTATTCTAGAGGCAGATGCCTGAGATGCCTGAGATACTTTTACTGTGTCTCCAGTCGCCAGTTGGTTAGTGGAAGGTCCTAGTAGCTAATATATGTAAAGCCATGTATAGCTTCTACACAGATGGGTAATCCACAATTCCAAGTGGGCTGCAGATGAGGCCGACATACTGTACAACAAGTAGCTGACGTATTTCTGTCTACTCTATAGTGATTCATAATGTCTGTGTCATGGAGGGCATGATATATTGAGTGTGGCAGGAAGGCACTATGCCAATGGGGAAAAAGTCTGGCACCATCAGCAGCTGGTATGACAGTGTCTTGCAGATACAGGTTTACAATGGCTACAGCAACCATGAACACATTTTTTGTTTGTTTTTCTATTCTTGAATGTGAGTACAGGGCTATGTTTATTGTTAATGCATGCATAAAGTGGTTGAGGATGATTTATATGTTTCTGAATCTCTCAACCATGCTTTTTTACTTCATTATAATACAGCACAATTCATTACATTGTCATTAGCACATGAATGTGCCTTGTTTTCCAGCTGACCATACTATGTTGGAGTATTTTTCACCTGCACTCATCCTGCTTATACCTGCTCATCACACAAATGCTCTTAGCATGATGCGGCAAGCGTTAATGAATCCCCGGCACACAGTTTCTTCTTGTTCACAGGATATTAAATGGTTTGTTCTGCATCTGAACTGAATTTGCTTGTGGTCATTATTTAAAATAAAATTATTTGTTACATGCTTCCATACTGTTGACAGGTATTAGATTATTTAATTGTGTTTTTTTTAACCATTTATTCTTAGCTTCCAGCATTTCTATATCTAAATCATTTTTTTATTGTACTGATGACACTTTTGTATCTGTTCTAAGACTCATGACTTAAATAAGTAAAAAAATGCTGCCTTTTGTCTCTTACACCATCCTTTAAAAGATCACAACAGTTCTCAGAATTGTGCAGCAGCAAGACGTTAATAAACAGAGTAAAAGATGCCTGCTGAGTTTGACAATCCTATTGCTTATTTCACATATTACTGATGATGCTGAAACTTAGAACAACACATATTCAATTGCAATCTGCAAGCAAACCTTGTATTAATTTAGCAATAATCCTGAGACGTACCTCCCTGGACTACATGAAAGAGACATAGAGGAGCTCTCTGATTATGTAGCCCAGGCAGGTATGACCCTGACCCTGAGCAGTATCCTTCCTTCACCAAGAATGATGCCACAATATAGAGACAAGATGATCAGCTTTAACAATTGGCTTAATGTCTGGTGTCATTCAAAGGGGATCCAGTGTCTGTCTGCCTGGGATGACATGCTTGACAAGCCACGCTGCTTCGCAAGGGACGGCTTGCACCTGTCACCCCTGGGATTCCGGATATTGGCTAAGGCTCTTGCCACCCACATAGTGCCTTTTTTAGGCAAGGCTAAAATTCTAAACCTACCACCCTAGAAAACAAAAATGGGAAGAAACTGAGAGTAATGCTGCTCAATGCCAGAAGTCTAAATCTCAAAATGCACGCACTCGAGGCCCTTCTCAGTATGGAGAACATCGATGTCTGTGCTGTAACTGAAACCTGGTTCAAGGCTCCTGAGAGCACCCCGGCACTATTAGGTTTTACCTCATATCATGCGTTCCGGCCCCAAAACCCGAACCACACCACAAAAGGAGGGGGTGTATCCATATTCATAAAGGATACCCACACCTCCAGGTTGGTGTCAACACACGAAGCTTCGGAAACCATCCAGGTGCAACTAACCATAGGCAAAACTGCTCTACAAATTGTAGCATGCTACAGGCCACCCTCTCAAACTCAGGAACCCCACACAGCCTTCCTGAAGACACTGGAGGGTATAAATGTATCTCCAAACACCATCATATTGGGTGACTTCAACTACCCGAATATAGACTGGGAACATTACTCAAGCCCTAACTTTCTAGCCCAACGGTTCCTGGAGTTCATAAATTCAAATGCCATGGAACAGCTAGTCACTGTTCCCATGAGAGGAGAAAATATACTAGATCTCATTATCACAAACATGGGGACAAAATGCTCCACACGGAAGTATATCCCTCATTGGTGAGATCTGATCATAAACTAATCTCACTGGAAATCCACATCCCGCCCCCACCCCAAACAAAAGACCACAGTGAAGAACTTCTCTAAAGCAAACTTCACACTACTCAAGACTGGTGTGGTATCCTTCAAGGCCCCTGAGCCAGTGGAAACCACAACCCAAGCTGTGGAAGCCCTTACAAATGCCTTCTATGAACACCTCCAGGACTGCATGGATCAGGCAATCCCAAATAAAACCAAGACTCTTTCCACAAAGGGCAAACATCCAGTCTGGTGGACCCCAGCCATTAACAAACTTTACAATAAGAGGAGAAAGCTATTACATGATAGAACAAAATCCATAAATGGGAAGTCACCCCTGATCATTACTAGTAAAAAAATACGAGCACTCATAAAATCAACTAAGGCCAATTTTGAGAGAAAAATTGCCATGGATTCAAAGAACAATCATAAGGCCTTTTTCAGCTATGTTAGGAACCTGGGTGGAAACTCCCAGATATGCTCAGAATTAGTCCAAAATGATACAAAAATCACTGAACCCACAGACATTGCCAACATACTGGCAGACAGGTTCAGTGCAAACTTCACCCCCCTCTCCCCCCTAAAGGAGAGATAACTATCCCAGCGGAGTGTAGCCTCCCAGACATCTCAAATGCGCAGGTGAAAGCTGTTCTCTCTAAAGCTAAAAACACAGCATCAGTGGGACCAGATGGTGTCCCTGGCTGTGTGCTACACGAGCTAAATGAGGAATTAAACCCGCACATAAGGCAGCTGTTTAATCTCATCCTTACCACAGGATACGTGCCCAAGGAGTGGCGTACGGCAACTGTGGTCCCACTCCACAAAGGCAGTGCCTATATGGACCCTGGTAATTACTGCCCCATAAGCTTAACAAGTCTAGTCTGCAAAGCTATGGAGAGGATCATAATGGAGCTCATAAACAAAGATATAGGGGACTTGCAGACATTGGACCCGACCCAGTTTGGCTTCGTCAAGGGCAGATCATGCCTTTTGAACTTGGTTGATTTCTTTGAAACAGTCACCAAGGCCATTGATGAGGAAAAGGCAGTCCATACAGCCTACCTTGACCTTGCAAAGGCTTTCGACACAATACCCCACTCGGGTATTGTAGAAAAACTTACCAGCTTAAATGTAAACCCATATGTCACAAGATGGGTTGCAAACTGGCTTAAGGACAGAACCCACAGGGTTAGAGTTGCTGGCGCTATGTCAGACTCCAAGCCGGTCACAAGTGGTGTCCCACAAGGCTCGGTCCTTGGCCCCCTATTGTTCGGCATCTACTTCTCAGAAGTACAGGCCAGCATGGGAGGACTTTGGCTGACAAAGTTTGCAGACGACTGCAAACTGGGCGCCATAGTGGAAAGTGCATTGGACATGGATATCCTTCAGAAGGGACTCACGGAAACAGATAGCTGGTGCCAGAGCCATGGCCTGAAGTTAAACGCCAAAAATGTATAGTCATACCCTTCGGGAAAAACAAGGTAACCTCAAGCTACCATATAGGTGGCAATCCACTAAGCACAGAAGAGGTTATCAGGGACCTGGGGACCCAGGTTGACAGTGGCCTTTCTTTTGACACTCACGTTGCTAAAGTGGTTAGAAAGACCTTCTACATTGCCCACCTGATCATGAAGGGATTCACATCCAGATCTAGTGAGGTCATTGTTCCCCTGTACTCTTCACTTATCAGACCAATGATCGAGTACAATGCCCCATTCGGGATGTATCTCACCCGACATCTGCAGCAATTGGAGAGACCCCAAAAGTTCCTCACCAAAAGGATAAAGGGACTCCAAAATCTGTCATATGCTGCCAGATTGAAGAAACTCCAGCTCTATTCAGTCGCATACTGTCTGTTCAGAGGTGACATGTGCCTGACATACAAGGCCATGTCCAACCCAGAATTAATGGACATGCTCCACCTCAAAAAATCCAAATCCACCAAAACCACTAGAGCAAGCGACTTAAACCTTAGCACGGATTTAAATAGGACGTGCTGGAGGGATAGATTTATCACTCAGAGACTCCCTATGCTGTGGAATAAAATCCCGGTCCATGTGAGGCACAGCACCTCGCTGGCTCTGTTCAAGATAAATCTTGACCTGTGGATGGGAGATTGTAGGTTTACCCCGGGAATCATCTCTGTGTCACTGCTGGACAGAGGCACAACAAACTAATGGGCACAGTATTTTTTCATATAAGGGGTGGCGTAAGCCACAAAACTTTGGGCTAGGCTTATAAATGCCTTAGGGCAGATAGCCTAGTATAAACCTATGAACCTATGAATCTATGACTGGGTTTGGGTATCACAGAATTATCTTGAGTTGGTGTGATTTGATCATGAAGGTGAAGGTGAAATGATTAAACAAAACCAGTGGTAGGTAAATCCTGTGATACCCACACGCAGGAGTGGATTATTTTTATTATAAAATTACATTATTTAAGAAGGAAATTGCTTACCCTTCTTAAAAATGTCATTGTATGATGGCACTTTAGTCTTCTTCTGCATTCTCTGCTCTGTTCTGATATTTGTATATCGTACTTGCACAGTACAACTGTGATGGAGAAGACAACAATTTCTTCATAGCAGTTTATTCTCAGCTTCTTTGCCCAGGACTTCTGAATAAAGTCAAAAATAATGAAGGGGCAAAGGGTCAGAATCCGGGACAAATTTAAATATTATTATTATTATTTTCATTCACTTAATAAGTTCATACAGCAACAGGTTTTGCATCAACAAGACTTTTCTGAACAATAGAAGGTATGAAATGTTAACGTTTGGCACTACTGACTTAAAGACTGCAACTCTTCATGATTTACAGAAAATCAAAAGGTTTTTAAGAAAAAAAATAAGTGGAAAATCAGGGATGTTCTGCAAAATTCTGGACAGGTGGCATGTATGGTTAGTGAAAGTACTAGCAGAACTGCTGATCAGCAAATAAAAAAGAATTCCATTTAATGGTAAGCGCTTTCGCAGCACATCAAGCTTGGTTTTTGGTTTGCTCTTATTCAGGTTACATTATTGTTGCCTACTTTGCATATTGTTGGGTAAACTCGGTCTGTTATTATGTCTTACTAAGAAATCTTTCCTGTACGCTTGTGTTACATATATCACCACAGTTATGAATTCATTGTAAAGTTTCTTGTTTGCACTCTGCATTCATAACTGTTCACAATATACCACAGAACTGTTAATTGTCAGCCTAGTATCTTAGCAGAGTTGCATTTATCAAGACATAGTACTCCTAATAAAAGTCCACATGGTCTCTACTATAATTAATTGGAAGTATTTAATCATTAGCATTTAGCCACAGTGGAATTTCATATCTCCTGCAGTCTCATTGGAACTTTACACCTCCTGATATCTGCAGAATTCCTGACTGGGCAACTTTTGTCTGAACTCATGTACTTGGAATGTAGTTTTGCAAACCTGCTTGATCACAAATGTAGATATATGAGAACTGAGAAAGTTAAAATGAAGGATAAAAGACAAAAACGCACCTCTTCACAATGGCAATAGTAATATGTCAGTCAGACATAATGGTGATTTTATACTGAACAAGATAACAGATAATGAATAAATATTACTAATAGTATACAAATATAACTATCTCTAACCATAATTAGATAGATCCCAACTGTTAGCAAGACTGTTGTTAGTGCAAATGTGATCTTCAGTTTGCTGTAAAGCAATTTTGTAGCAAACAATCCGCTTTCGAGCTCTGTGCATAATTATGATTTATAGGCATATGAACATATTTAATGGATAGCAAAGCAGTATTAATCACCAACTATCAGTGCAAAGATTTTCCAGAACTGTATGCATGGAGTACCATGTAAACACCTTCTGGTTTAATTTATTAATATTATTCTTAATATACGACATATATGCATAATAGCTCTGGAAAATAATTTTCTTAGGCACTTAACTACCATATATGACTCAGAAACCATTCTTGACTTACATGATTATTTGGACTGCTAAGCAAGCATAAACGTCTGTAGAATGCAGGTAAGCAGCAGGTGTAAGTGACAACTTTTCCAGCATTCTGTAAACTTTCATGAAACCAAGAAGTAACTTATAAACTCTGTCTGGGTAAAGTTATTAACTTAAATATAAGAAAATCACACTTTCTCACTTGCAGACCGCCCCATTTAGGGTCAGCAGACATTCTTGATCTATGTGTTGAGTTGTCTGGTGAGATACTGTTTCATAATAGTAATACAGAGAAAGTGTTTGAGATATTTACATAATATATGCAAATGTGCATAAATACTACTAAGCAAGTATAAATACCTGGAAAGTGGTAGTAGTTATACACCATGTAGCAATGAAAAGTTTTTTTAACATTATGTAAGCTTTTATTTGATACCATGAAGTACTACACAAACTCCTTCTGAGTGATGTTATTACCAGAAATATTAATACTGATCAAAATCACAACTGGCAAAAAAATCACACATTCTCACTTACTGACCTCCCGAATTGGGGCAGAAGTCATTCCTGACTTGTGTGCCAATTTGTCCATTTAGACGATTTTCCACAATGCTATTTGTGATCACTGGCTGAGATAGTTGCACAAATATGTAAATATTCATAAATCTTATATTTATTGTTAAAGAAAGGAAGGACGATCAGTCTTTTGTGAAGGAATGATAAGGCAAGTTGCAGGATATTTATTGTTAAAGAAAGGAAGGACGATCAGTCTTTTGTGAAGGAATGATAGGGCAAGTTGCAGGAGTGAGAGGAAATAAAGAGGATTTCTTCACAAAATCTTGGAATGATAAGGCATGCTGAAGCCATGTATGTATTTTTTTTCATATTTAGCAGTTCCAGCATTTACAGTGGTATTCATAATCACTACAGTTAGGCACAGCTAAGGAGCGATTCATAGGCAATAACTGCTCTTAAATGCAGCTGTTTGGACTGATGAATGTGTGGAAAATCTGTGACTATGTTATGCAAATAAGGAGCTCTTCTCACCTTTGAACAATTCAGTCACCTATTGATGCACATCTTTGCCGTTCACATAGAACTTATAAAAAGCAAAGTATAAAATAAAACAAATCTATATATAATAAGTCATTATGCATTATAAAACCAGACAAAGGTGGGGATATTTTGTTGTATAATATTATTATGTATTCTTTTAGTATGTTTACTTTATTGCAGGATATGTCCATATATTTTCCTGCTTCTAGAAATGAAATTCATATTGCTTTCCAGTAAACTGATTTAATTTTGGAAGACTGTGTTTTGCACCATATGTTTGAGAAAGATCTTTTTGATTTGTTTACACAACCCTCATACCCAGTTTTCCAAAAGTTCATAAAGATATTTTTCATTTACCCTTTACGCCAATTGTATCAGCTCAGTGCTCAAAGATGCACTGTTTGGCCACCTTTGTTGATAGACTTTTAAAAACTTCCTACAACAACACTCCCTATATATTACATGATTTGTGGGATTTTTTAAAATAGCGTACATAATGACCTTTGGGATTCTAATTTAATATTTTCAACTATAGATATTGTGGATTTGTTTAGCTCTATACTCTAAAATGTGGTGTTACAATGCTTTCACAATGCCATTAAGCTTAACTTTTTAACAAGTAATTACATTTGCGTTGTGGAACACTCCATGGCACTTGTTTTAGAAACAATTGTGCATTTTTTGAGGAGGAACTTTATAGACAGGTTAAGGGTGTGACTATGGGGGCATCTTGTGCCCTTATATATTCTAATTTAGTTATGAAAACCTGGGAAGAGAAATATGTTTTTTTCTAGAAGTTTTTTTTTCATACTGCAAACTAGATTTATGTTTTAGATGACATTTTCATTTTGTAGGTTTTCCAGCTGACCATACTATGTTGGAGTATTTTTCACATGCACTCATCCTGCTTATACCTGCTCATCACACAAATGCTCTTAGCATGATGTGGCAAGCGTTAATGAATCCTCGGCACACAGTTTCTTCTTGTTCACAGGATATTAAATGGTTTGTTCTGCATCTGAACTGAATTTGCTTGTGGTCATTATTTAAAATAAAATTATTTGTTAAATGCTTCCATACTGTTGACAGGTATTAGATTATTTAATTGTGGTTTTTCTTAACCATTTATTCTTAGCTTCCAGCATTTCTATATCTAAATCAATCTTTTATTGTACTGATGACACTTTTGTATCTGTTCTAAGACTCATGACTTAAATAAGTAAAAAAATGCTGCCTTTTGTCTCTTACACCATCCTTTAAAAGATCACAACAGTTCTCAGAATTGTGCAGCAGCAAGACGTTAATAAACAGAGTAAAAGATGCCTGCTGAGTTTGACAATCCTATTGCTTATTTCACATATTACTGATGATGCTGAAACTTAGAACAACACATATTCAGTTGCAATCTGCAAGCAAACCTTGTATTAATTTAGCAATAATCCATGACTGGGTTTGGGTATCACAGAATTATCTTGAGTTGGTGTGATTTGATCATGAAGGTGAAGGTGAAATGATTAAACAAAACCAGTGGTAGGTAAATCCTGTGATACCCACACGCAGGAGTAAATTTACATTATTTAAGAAGGAAATTGCTTACCCTTCTTAAAAATGTCATTGTATGATGGCACTTTAGTCTTCTTCTGCATTCTCTGCTCTGTTCTGATATCTGTATATCGTACTTGCACAGTACAACTGTGATGGAGAAGACAACAATTTCTCCATAGCAGTTTACTCTCAGCTTCTTTGCCCAGGACTTCTGAATAAAGTCAAAAATAATGAAGGGGCAAAGGGTCAGAATCCGGGACAAATTTAAATATTATTATTATTATTTTCATTCACTTAATAAGTTCATACAGCAACAGGTTTCGCATCAACAAGACTTTTCTGAACAATAGGAGGTATGAAATGTTAACGTTTCGCGCTACAGACTTAAAGACAGCAACTCTTCATGATTTACAGAAAATCAAAAGGTTTTTAAGAAAAAAAATAAGTGGAAAATCAGGGATGTTCTGCAAAATTCTGGACAGGTGACATGTATGGATAGTGAAAGTACTAGCAGAACTGCTGATCAGCAAATAAAAAAGAATTCCATTTAATGGTAAGTGCTTTCGCAGTACATCAAGCTTGGTTTTTGGTTTGCTATTATTCAGGTTACATTATTGTTGCCTACTTTGCATATTGTTGGGTAAACTCGGTCTGTTATTATGTCTTACTAAGAAATCTTTCCTGTACACTTGTGTTACATATATCACCACAGTTATGTATTCATTGTAAAGTTTCTTGTTTGCACTCTGCATTCATAACTGTTCACAATATGCCACAGAACTGTTAATTGTCAGCCTAGTATCTTAGCAGAGTTGCATTTATCAAGACATAGTACTCCTAATAAAAGTCCACGTGGTCTCTACTATAATTAATTGGAAGTATTTAATCATTAGCATTTAGCCACAGTGGAATTTCATATCTCCTGCAGTCTCATTGGAACTTTACACCTCCTGATATCTGCAGAATTCCTGACGGGGCAACTTTTGTCTGAATTCATGTACTTGGAATGTAGTTTTGCAAACCTGCTTGTTCACAAATGTACATATATGAGAACTGAGAAAGTTAAAATTAGGGAAAAAAGACAAAAGCGCACCTCTTCACAATGGCAATAGTAATATGTCAGTCAGACATAATGGTGATTTTATACTGAACAAGATAACAGATAATGAATAAATATTACTAATAGTATACAAATATAACTATCTCTAACCATAATTAGATAGATCCCAACTGTTAGCAAGACTGTTGTTAGTGCAAATGTGATCTTCAGTTTGCTGTAAAGCAATTTTGTAGCAAACAATCCGCTTTCGAGCTCTGTGCATAATTATGATTTATAGGCATATGAACATATTTAATGGATAGCAAAGCAGTATTAGTCACCAACTATCAGTGCAAAGATTTTCCAGAACTGTATGCATGGAGTACCATATAAACACCTTCTGGTTTAATTTATTAATATTATTCTTAATATACGACATACATGCATAATAGTTCTGGAAAATAATTTTCTTAGGCACTTAACTACCATATATGACTCAGAAACCATTCTTGACTTACATGATTATTTGGACGGCTAAGCAAGCATAAACGTCTGTAGAATGCAGGTAAGCAGCGGGTGTAAGTGACAACTTTTCCAGCATTCTGTAAACTTTCATGATACCAAGAAGTAACTTATAAACTCTGTCTGGGTAAAGTTATTAACTTAAATATAAGAAAATCACACTTTCTCACTTGCAGACCGCCCCATTTAGGGTCAGCAGACATTCTTGATCTATGTGTTGAGTTGTCTGGTGAGATACTGTTTCATAATAGTAGTACAGAGAAAGTGTTTGAGATATTTACATAATATATGCAAATGTGCATAAATACTACTAAGCAAGTATACATACTTGGAAAGAGGTAGTAGTTATACACCATGTAGCAATGAAAAGTTTTTTTAACATTATGTAAGCTTTTATTTGATACATGAAGTACTACACAAACTCCTTCTGAGTGATGTTATTACCAGAAATATTAATACTGATCAAAATCATAACTGGCAAAAAAATCACACATTCTTACTTACTGACCTCCCAAATTGGGGCAGAAGTCATTCCTGACTTGTGTGCCAATTTGTCCATTTAGACGATTTTCCACAATGCTATTTGTGATCACTGGCTGAGATAGTTGCAAAAATATGTAAATATTCATAAATCTTATATTTATTATTAAAGAAAGGAAGGACGATCAGTCTTTTGTGAAGGAATGATAGGGCAAGTTGCAGGAGTGAGAGGAAATAAAGAGGATTTCTTCAGAAAATCTTGGAATGATAAGGCATGCTGAAGCCATGTACGTATTTTTTTTCATATTTAGCAGTTCCAGCATTTACAGTGGTATTCATAATCATTACAGTTAGGCACAGCTAAGAAGTGATTCATAGGCAATAACTGCTCTTAAATGCAGCTGTTTGAACTGATGAATGTGTGGAAAATCTGTGACTATGTTATGCAAATAAGGAGCTCTTCTCACCTTTGAACAATTCAGTCACCTATTGATGCACATCTTTGCCGTTCACATAGAACTTATAAAAAGCAAAGTATAAAATAAAACAAATCTGTATATAATAAGTCATTATGCATTATAAAACCAGACAAAGGTGGGGATATTTTGTTGTATAATATTATTATGTATTTTTTAGTATGTTTACTTTATTGCAGGATATGTCCATATATTTTCCTGCTTCTAGAAATGAAATTCATATTGCTTTCCAGTAAACTGATTTAATTTTGGAAGACTGTGTTTTGCACCATATGTTTGAGAAAGATCTTTTTGATTTCTTTACACAACCCTCATACCCAGTATTCCAAAAGTTCATAAAGATATTTTTCATTTACCCTTTACGCCAATTGTATCAGCTCAGTGCTCAAAGATGCACTGTTTGGCCACCTTTGTTGATAGACTTTTAAAAACTTCCTACAACAACACTCCCTATATATTACATGATTTGTGGGATTTTTTAAAATAGCGTACATAATGACCTTTGGGATTCTAATTTAATATTTTCAACTATAGATATTGTGGATTTGTTTAGCTCTATACTCTAAAATGTGGTGTTACAATGCTTTCACGATGCCATTAAGCTTAACTTTTTAACAAGTAATTACATTTGCGTTGTGGAACACTCCATGGCACTTGTTTTAGAAACAATTGTGCATTTTTTGAGGGGGAACTTTATAGACAGGTTAAGGGTGTGACTATGGGGGGCATCTTGTGCCCTTATATATTCTAATTTAGTTATGAAAACCTGGGAAGAGAAATGTGTTTTTTTTCTAAAAGTTTTTTTTTCATACTGCAAACTAGATTTATGTTTTAGATGACATTTTCATTTTGTAGGTTGGTCTTGAAAATGAAAATTTTACTTCTTATATTAATGAATCAACAAGCTTTCGAAATTTTACATATAAAATTAATCATAAAGCTATCCATTATTTAGATGTTATGATTATTAAGAATGATGGGGTTTTCTCATCTACCATTTACAGGAAACCAGCCTTTAGTAATTCATATCTTCATTTTAAAAATGCCTACTCTTATCACCAGAAACCTATCTTGGTGAAAGGACAAGCTGTAAGACTGTCTCATATGATATCTAGCGATTCAGTAATTTTAGAAGAGCTTATCATTCTTAGAGACATGTTACTAAAGACGGGTTATCCTATAAAACTAACTAATGACACTTTTCAATATATTATTGATCATCACCAAGTGAGGTATTTTCCCCTTCTTGGGAAGTCTAGTGATTCTAATAGTTATTTTTTTTCAAATCAGATAATTCTAAAAATCAATTTACAACTTCCATGGGGTTGGCTCTTTGACATGATACTAACAAAATCAAGGATATTATTAACTTAAACTGGAGAATTTTTAAAGCAAATTAATGTATTTTAATAAAGTAGGGGCTAGACCACATTTTGTACATAAGTTTTATAGTAATTTTAAGCAGATATTTGATTACCCTCATAATAACAATAGATATCGGGCCAGATTCAATAAAGCCTACATTAAGTGTACACTGTTCTGAGTGAAGAGACAATACAGACATAATGCCTTCGTTTTCCTATTTTTAGTTTTCCTACTGATATTCTTGCAGCTTTAAATATTGACAGGGATTCATAAAGGTTACCACAAAGTGTAGACTACATGTACACTTAGTGTAATCTTTCTGAGTGACAAGAAAGCACAAAAAAATCTGAGAAAAATTGTATTGAATTCATATTGTGTACATTTAGTGTACAATTAGTGTACATTTAGTGAAGGATTTATTAAATCTGGCCCATAATTTTAATAAAGAAGGGATTCGTAAATGTGGTGTATCTGGACAATACAATTACATTATTGATGTGTATTTCAGAAAATTATGCAAATGCTAAGGTCCTTTTTCAGAATGGTAACTGTTCTTCTAAAGCCTTGGTTTATTTAGCCAAATGCAAATCTTGTCCTGCCTTTTGTGTGGGTAAAACCGAGTGCCCCCCTAAAAAAGAGAATATATGAATATCTGTATGACATTATAAAAGGACGATAATGCTTTGCTCTGACATTCTCTAGCCTGTCACATTTTTAAAAAATGATGTTTTGCATTTTGGAAATAGTGGCATGGACCCTAGAGGGTGTGGTGCTTGGGAGAATTCTTTAGAATGTAAGGAATTACTTTGGCAATTCCATTTAAATGCTCACAGTAATCCCAGCATTAATGGGCATGTTTCCATAGCTCCATTGTTAAAAAAGAGGGCAGCTAAACTTTGATAAACTCTTATATTTTTTCTACTTTAACATTCTTAGGGTATTTATCTGTGGCACAACTGTGTTTTTATACTAATTTTTATTTCAGTGATGCATCTTTTAATAAATTTTACTTTATTCATGGCAACTATCCTGTTTGTTATGATTGTTGGTTAACATCTATTTAAACCTTTTGCTGCTTTGGTTTAATCAGTTCTGAGGAAGTCCTGATTTATGGATGAAAATGCTTAACTAATTGTTTTCAATAAAGTTGTAGTGCCTGCGAGATCGTGCTGTCAAAACAGTTCTTAGGAGCTACTGTATTTGGTTTACAAGACAGTGTCTTAATGAGACCAGTGGAGACTATAGACGTGATAATGGAAGATAATAAAGAACAAGTAGAATGTACTTCTTACCATAACTTTGATTTCTCATCCATGGTGTCAGTAAGATTATGAACATAATGGGATTTGCACATTTTGAAACATTGTACAGAAGGCATACACAGGGTCTACTTGGTATTGCTAAAGATATCTTGAAAGAATAGAAATTTTCAAATGTGTTTTAGGGCATTACACTAACTCACAAGAGACTTAAGTGGTGATGCCACACTGAAAAATATGTTAAATGGTCAGGAAATACAGAAAAGAGCATATGATGGGAATTTTAAGAGGAGAGAATATAAACCAGGAGACAAAGTCATGTTGCCTTATCAGTTTTGTACATGTCATGGCATTAAAATTTCAACATCAAAGCAAGCTAACTGTGTGCTGAGGCTTCAACTGTAAAAATTAACAAAATGTGTGCTGCTGTTTGCATTTCTCACAAAACCACTAAATACACGTGCATCTCCCTTCCAAACCAAAAAATATATTGCTAATAAAGTTACCATAAAAACTAATTTGATTAAAAAATAGACACCCATCTAAATGTCTTCTCTCCCATTCTGCTGTCATAAATATGAACACATAGAGGCAGCTATGACATTCATTTAAACAGTGTTTGATGAAAAACAAAACGTGTTTTCTATCAACTCTAATAACTGTAACCATTTTACTGTATACATAAATCTATATATCTGTATCATCTATATCTATACATCTATAACAATATATATATATATATATATATATATATATATATATATATATATATATATATATATATATATATATATATATATATATATATATTTATATAGACAGATAGACAAAGCACTGATCCATGTAGTGAGGCACAATAGTTTTCCAGCCTTGGGGGGGGGGGTAAAATGTTTCCCTCCCATAAGGAAAAACAATAAACCACAGGGAAAATTGGTACTTGGCAGCAACAAAGCTGCTGGATGAGAATCCTAAAAATTCAGGAAATAAGAAGCATGCACAATAGATGAGCTCAGTTGAGACTTCAGAGTACACAAACACTTATTTGAAAAACAAACATATTGTGGTGAAATCAGAAAGAAAGAAAAACTCCACAAGCCTTGATCCAAGTTGAAAAACCTTAGTTCCTTTCTTGTTGGACAAATGAGTGTTGCTGTATACATGACTGTTATTAGACATATCATGTCCTGACAGTCCCATAGCTCTGGAAGGGTGGGGTAACTGGGTCTTTGTTTGTGCATCAAACAAAATTATGTTGAACGGCTAATAACTGAAAGTTAAACAGTGAAAGTTTAACGTTCTGAAAAAGCATAACAGCAAAAAAAAAAATGTATATAATGACCATGGTTGGCCAATGACTAGGAAGTACAGAAATGCATAAGGTAGGTGAAGGAAAACCTTTTCCCTATTTCCCACTGTAGTGCGATCTTAGAGTTGGTATATATAGTTAGGCGGTGTCTGGGATGTGGGGGGCAGAACACCCCATCTTGGCTGGTTGTGTTCAAGATGTTGTCCAACAATGGCCATTCAATCAATTATTTTTCACAGTTAAGCTTTTTTGGAATATTAAACTTTTACTATTTAACGTTTGATTATTAGCCATTTGATATAATTTTTTTTGATACACGAACATAAACCCAGGGTAATTGACCTCTTTGAGGTCTGTAATGGGATCCAGACTGAAATTAATGAACTCATTTCTGTATGCATGAGCTAGGAAGTCCTTTTCAAGATTAGTGATGTTTTTGATGAAATCTTGACGGACTTGGGAGGCCCTGGCAAACAGCATCTCTTGGGATTTGTTCTCTTCTCTACTTGTTCTCCTTGGTCTACTCTTTGACAAAATAAGTGGTTGGAAAGACTTACAATTTATTAGTCACAGGGATCCACCTGGGTTGTCTCCACTGTTCAAGGAACACCTTCAATGACACCAGTCATTGGACCCAATATGGCAACAGGAGGTGACAGTCAACCATCAAGGTTTGAAGACATGCTCAAGGTACCTATTCTCCCGTTGAACAACAGCACACAGGAGGATGACTAAATCCATGAAAACTCTACCTTTGAAGGGTCCACTAAGTTTGCTTTCCACATTTACAACTAAGAAATGTTGCTGAGTCTTGGAAAGTGACTGGTTCCCAGAGGCCTTAATCTGATAGAAAAAAAAATGTGGGTTACATGGATGACAACCTAGTGAACGAATGGACCAACACCCTAAAAGAAACCAGTTTACACACACATTAGTACCATGGAGTCAACCAACACCAGGAACATCGCAACAACCACCAGTATCAACAAACCCACCCTAGACCAGGAGGAACAGAGGACTTGAACCACATCAACCATCATCAATCAATAATGCCATAATCGGAATGACCCAAATGACTTGGACCACAGACCCCCATTAGCTCCACACTCAAAGAAGCCCCACATAGAAAAGAGACTTTGAGGACCCAGGACCTTATCATCACCCCAATAGGCCAGACTCACAAACTGAGGACGACACCCTCCAGTCACACCAAGGATAAATAAAAACAATGGATCCAGCACCCCAACTGACCAACTACATGAGGGATTAGACAGGGGAAGAGGGGCCTTAAACACCTTTGGTACACACTACAAGAGGACTTGAAGCAGGGACCAAGCTGGTGGTTTGAGGTCTGGACTCATTCAATGAAAAACTTCACACCCCTGGAGGAAAAGATGTTAGGTAAAGGATTACAATTATCCCTAGTAGCTGTAGCAATGTTATAGATAGTAATATGGATCTCAAAATTTTTGTTAAGAAGCTAAACCTATTAGTACTTTTTCACAACAAGGATATGGAGAACTCTAGAAGAGTCTCCCAGACAACCACCACCAGAAAATGGAGAAAGTTGAGTGCCTTCTGTCCACCTACTCACCTAGTCTTGGCTGTATTTCAAGCCAAATGTGAAGTCAACATTAGCATGATCCTGAAAAGGTTACCCAAGAGAAGGCACTGCAACATGGGGGAGGATGCATTGCAAGCCTTTACTCAATTTAGCAAGGATAAGTCAAGAAGAGCTATGTAAGTAGATAAAGATAGAGAAATACTAGTCATAGGCTCCTCAACCTACCACTACAAAATAGTTAATATGCTTAGTAATACTGACTTTTTTAGCCCCTTCAAAGTGGATAGAATCAAAACAACCTGTTAGAATATTTACACTGAACTGAGTCACCTCAATGAGGAAGATTTAATAAGCAATAGACTCCTGATATTCCTTATGGTCTCTTTCCCCCAAGCTTTCCAACTTTTTGGGGATTCCCAATTATCACAAAAATCTGCATGATCCCTCCTATTGACCAGTTCTGGCCAGCAGAAGTTTCATAACTGAACCTATCTCCATATAGGTTCATAGGGTTATGCTAGGCTAATGAACACCAGGGTCTTTGCAATCCTAGCTGTGCAACCCAACCCAGTTTTGTCCCAGAGTTTCTTGGACACCTAGATGGTGGGGTATGTTAGTAAAGAGGTAGCTAAGGATTACGTGTGGACACTATATTAGTTGGGAATTAATTTGCTTACTTTTAAGCTCTGTGCATCAGAGAAGATACACAGAGGGCAGACTGCAGGTGAATTTATGATTTACCATACAATGATCAAGGTCTCTTTTGAATAGTGTCAGGGATTAACTCTGCTTCACATAGACGGGGATCTTTTAAGACACATATCAGTCCCTTCAGCAATATACCTGGAAGTCCACATAAAACCATGGCAGAGAATAATGAGTCCTTTATGTTCAACTCCCAAGATTTTTTCCAGGAAAATCAACAAAGGTGAAGACATCACCCTGGTCACAATCAATGTGAAGGCCCTTTACATTGTAATCCCACATCATTATTGCATCACGGTGGTCACTCAGGCTTACAATCACACCTGGGTAGCTCTGCTTGGGGAGACAGGGGCATTAGGGAGGTTATACAGGTTACTTCTCAGGAACAACTTATTTCAATTTGTGATGAATTATTTTCAACAAACCACTGGGTTAGCCATGTGTGCAGCCATGGCTCCCAGCCTGGCAAACACTGATCTAGGTAAGTGGGAGGAGGATCATATCTACAACTCCACATACCTTTCCCAGATCAGCTGCTACCTTCACTTTATTGATGATATCTTTACCCTTTTGAGAAGGTAGCCCCTCATAGCTGCAGGATGTTTCTCCTGCACATTGGCAATTCCACACGGTTCCTAAAATTCACCACTCACTGCAGCCAAGAAAAGGTTAACTTTCTAGACTTAACCATCTACAAAGAACATGCCATGGGGAAACTTAGTAACAATTTGTATAGGAAGCCTGCTAGGGTCATCCTGCTCTTTCATAGCAATAGTATGCTCCCACACATTACCAAAAGGCATGTGATCTAATCCCAGTGGATGCGGAATGCCAGGACCTCCAAAAGTCACCAAGATTTCACCAAAAATATTATTAATCTAGAAAAGGGCTTCCTAGTTTGTGGGTAGAGCAACAGGTTCATCAGTTCAATTCTGGAATCCATTACCAACCTTAAACAGACCAATGACCCTACTCTTTTACAGCCCAGGGACTATCACTTCACGATATTTAGGAACGGGATTAGGGGCTTACAAGAACCAACATGGAATAGGATCATGGCCCTAACCTTCACTTGGGACTTTAAGGAGATCAGAAAAGCAAAAATTGACAACTAGGTGATCCTCAGTGAAACTAGGAAACTTATCAACCTAGCTTAACCTACCCAATATTTACCCTCAAGACTGTAAAGAAATTCATGGACTATGTGGATAGTAAGGAGACCAAGGAAAACAGCAGGTAAAAAGACACTTTTAGCTGTGGACACCCATGTGCAATTACTGCCCCCAAAGAATAATGTGAACAAATTCAATGCCCCAACAGAAGCAGAGAATACCATAGCGGATCACCTGGAAACTGCAACATGGAATACATTATCTACAGTTCTGGCTGCAAGAAATGTAACAGCTTTTATATCGGAAAGACCATAAACAAACTCAAAAAAGTGCATTGCTCACCATCTCTCAGAAATCAGAGCAAAAAACTTAAAAAATCCTCTTACAAAACACCCCACAGAACACCCAGACCACAAAGGCTTTATTTTCCATATTCTAGAGAATGTCAACATGATTACCCTTCAAGAAAAGACAAAAGAATTACATTGGCAAATCAAGCTGGAAGCAGGTAAAAGACCAAGGCTCAATTCATCTTGCTCCATCCACAGCATCCTTAGCCTCAGGAAACTGAACCAAAAAAATTCTTCTGACATTTGCCTGTGGAATATATTTTAATGTTGATTGCATGGAAACTTTGAAGAGGCTTTTCAGCCAAAGTTCACAGCCAACCCCGGTAGGCAGAGAGAGGCCATATAGGAAGGGAATCCTACTCATAAACTTTGGATATGACAGCTCCTGGATTTAGCTGGCATAGTATGAATAATATGGCTAAATATGAAAGGAAAAAGCCCCTCATTTACAATATGGCTTTTGCAGAAATAGATAATCAGTTTATTTTTGTATTAAATATGTTTGGATTTTTTAAGACTTGTTCCCACTGGCTGGCACTTTCCACTGATTTATTTTTGATCATTAACATTATCTGGTTTCACAGCAGGGCGGGAGGCAAACAAGCTGGAATGGCCCCTTCTGTGACAACCATCCAGCATCCAATCCACAAGCACAAGGAGACTCACCCTCAGTCTAGCATCCTTGGCACTCCAACCAGAAGTCCCAGCCCATTTCCCCCCCTCTCTAAACAGCTTGACTTGTATAAATGTAACTGCACTTGCCTGGTAATTGTCATGTATACAGTTGAGCTCACCTTTCCCAAAATAAAGGACATGAGATTTTGCAACTTAGATCTAGACTTCCAGAGTTTTTCTTTCTTTCTGATCTAAGCATGTTCTGTTTTCTAGCATAAAAGCTCTAAGGTGATTTTTGCTAACCACAGTGTCAACCTGAACACTACAGCCAGGGTAAGAGATATTTCCACTGTATGGCAGTGCTTGAGACTGCTTTTCTCATTTATAATACGTGCATATGAGATACACACCTTCATTCAAAAATTTAATTTGCTGAAGAGAAAAAAACCCAGTATGTATAATCAAAAATCAAAGGTGGTTGTCTGGCTAGGACTGAACCTCAAGTAGTATTTTTTCTCCAGACGTAAACTCCTGAGATGGCTAAAAGACGAGGAGAATTCTGACCTCCACATCAAGTTAAAATTTTAGTCTGAGAGAAATAGAAGAAGGCAAAGATCACTTCAATATTTTCAAAAGACATTTATTTTATTAGAAGAGGATATTTGATGGTCTTTAGAGGTCTGCAGGGCCTGTCATGCTAAACCTGTCATCTCTTTTTACTTCTAAAAGCTGTTATGATTAATTTTTTTCTGACATGTTAAAAAGCCATAGTGACCTCCATAGATAATTGTAGTTAACAAAATCAGCAAGAAGCCAGAGTCAGTGTAATATCCCATATGGATTACTGTCCATACTGATATTGAAATTCTTGTTACAAGTTTTATTTGATATCACTTGCTGAGACTAAGTTCAGAATGCTGACTCTCACAGTCATGATGAGATTTTTATATTAAAGGTGTCTAATGCAGCTTGGGTGTTTGTGGATCACTTATTTTCTAAAGCTCTTATCTTAATACTAAACTACCTTAAAGTAATCCTTGGCTGAAGATGTAATCCCCTGGTTTCTAACAAGGGTATTCCACTTCTGTTTCAGAAGAGAGTAAAATATGTATGTTCTGTACCTTATTGGATTCAATTTGGCCAAAAATGTTCTAATAAAATGGCCATCTTGAATGTGGAAGTTGCAGTTAGTCCATGCAGCTTCCTTCACATCTTAGCCCTTTGAGAATTTGGATCATCTAATCCAAATCAGGTGGTTCATTTATAAGCTGCATGCTGTGTGCACTCACAATGTGCCCAGAACTGACTCCTAATGTAATTCATATGGAGTCGCAAGTATTGGTAGCATATCTAAATATAACTGTATTTTTTTTATTTGACCCATTGCTCCTCCTACTGTTGGAACTGTCTGGGTAGCTTTCTTCCACATTGTTCTTGCTTTTGCTTGAAAATCCTAATATTTTATGACTTTCTATCTCTCCATAGTTGAGACATTGTGATTGCTAGGTGTAGCAATTTCAATGGTCAATGCAAAAGACTACTACATCTGTTTTTTTTTTTTTTTTGAAATGTTGGCAATGGGTGATCTCATGTGATGTACACTTTATCATTCTATAAAATGTTATTTTGGTTCATGTTTCCAATGTTTCTCAGCTACTTCTATATTGTAGTGTTTGCACAATCCCCAGTGCAACAATCTCACAACAGAATTGTGCCTTTCAGTATACAGGCCCTCTACCATGAGTGTATCACAGCCAGCAACAAGGTATGTAACTGTTTCCAATTCTTTTTACATAACCTACATTTGTCTGTTTCTCCCACATGTTCAATGGACTTTGTAAACCAGTAAGTACATAATCCACTATTCTGGGCTGCCATTAAAAACTTTCATCCTTTGGTTTCAACTCGCCTCTCCTTAACCATTCCTGCATCAAATCCTCATCAACATGAGGTTGTTCCAGCAGAGCTGTATACTTGCCACTATATTTAAGGCTTTTTTTACTTTCTTTTCCTTCTGCTTATATATCTTCTGTTTTTTTTTTTTTTTTTGTATTTTGGCACATTCAGTTGCTGTCTGACTTTGACTACTTCTAGTCTGATTTCTGTTCTTACTTGCCCCCTGAAAGCTTCTGCTAACCAAGCAGAGAGGTCATCTTAGACTTCTTCTCCCCATGTTTTAAAACTTTCACTAGGTTTGGATCTGATCAGGTCAGCAGATACGTATGCAGTTACATGACTGCAGATCTATACAGGTAATCAATTTTAAGGAGGCCCATACCTCCTTCAGAGTAGGTGATACATAATGTTGGTGTAGACTGATTTTTATATATCATGTGATAAGTATGAAACATTTTTCTTGTTTTTCTGTCCAACTGTTCCAGTACCTTTTGGGGCCAGTTGATCACATCAAAACCATAAGTAAAAACAGGGATAGCACATTGGTTTATAGCTTGGATATTATTCTTAGATGTCAGGGCTGTTTTCAATATTAGTTTTCATCTTCTGAAGTATTCCTTCCTGGGTTTTATTCACATTTGTTCATGTTTTATTGCTGATCCTTCATCATTTCTCATATATTTATACACTGGTCAAGTTCCTTTATATTACATTCATGTCCTAGATTGATATTTTTGTGGTACTGCAACCCTCCTGTTTTAAATGTTGCTTTTGTACAGTTATCAAGACCAAATGTCATTCCTATATCATCTGAGAAAGTTTTAACCACTTGCAGTTGTGCTTTCAACTCATCTGATGAACAACATAATTTCAAGTCATCCTCAAAATGTAGATGAGAAGTCTTTAAGCAAATTTGTTTTCTGGGAGCAAAATTATAAACAAGACCTAATCTGTTAATTTAACAGCTTAATGGGTTAAGTGCTAGACAAAGCAATGGTGAAGACAAAGAATCACTCTGGAATATCCTCTTTGAATTTTTGTCCGGGGATAATAGTTTGCCCTCTGTCATGGCTTAATTGCAAAGTGGTTTGACACTGTTTCATGTTCACTGTAGTCTTATTGATCAATGTGGGATGTATTTTAGACATCTGTAAGCACTCCTCTACCATGGAATGTGGGACACTGTCAAATTTTTTTTTGTAATTTATCCACACCATACTTCGATTCTTCTTTTTAGAATACTCCATTATGACTTTATTTAGCAACAAATGGTTCTTTGTTCCATTTGACTTTCTTTTGTTACCCTTTTGTTTTCTATTGCCATGACTAAGCTTTCTTTTAAATTACTATAAACTCTGTCTGCATCAATTCCAGTATACAGTTTGCATACTGTTGGATGGTAAGTTATTGGTCTATAGTTTTTAGGATGGCTTACAGGTTCACTCTTAAGGTATTATTTTTCCTGTTGTTAACCAGGTTGGTATCTGTTCAGAATATGCATATAAGTAGTTCTTATTCAATGCTAAATCTTCATGTAATGATGTTAATACTTTTAGCGAGAAGTTAGGTACTGCATCTGGGCCTGGGATTTTCCAATTAGGAGTTTTTCTTTATTTTGTTTCAGTTTCTCTGGTTGTTACTTTATCCCATTTCATATACTGTGCATTTAAACTTCCTACTGTTTCTTTTACTTCTTCCATTCAGCATCTTTGTTATGTTCCACTAATGTTGCTTTTAGATGTCTTAAATGTTTACAGAGATAAGTGCCCAATCTCCTGTTCCCTTTCTCATTGTTAGAGGGTGGGGATACATTTCATGCTGTTAACTATTATGATTAGGATATCTAATATAAAGATTATATCTAATCTAATTACCTGTTTATGGCAGAAGGTGTGTTTCAATTTTACAGTCTCCTATCTACTCTGCTGTACCACTGTTAATATATTGAGAATTATTTTTACTACTGTATTTAGACTGGTATGTTTAACTTATGGACATTACACCTGTAATCCAATATTCTGTGCTTTCTTACTTTCATATTTTCCTGATTATGCTTGGTACCTCCTTGGCTGCATGTAGTTAATGGCTACACCTGTTTTGTTTTTTTTTTTTTTTTGTATTTGGCATTTGCATAATTCACTTGGTGTTTTGTTGCTTTGGCCTACAAGTACTGGTTGAATAATTGTCAGTCTTAGTGTTGTCAGAGTTAGAGTGCCACCTTTGGTGCATACTTTGAGGCTTTTGAGAGAATTTTGTTTTCCCTCTTTTCTATGGAAAGGCAATGTGCAGTAACAGAGTTCTGTTTGATTGCATTTATGATGTCACACTGATGTTCCCTGCCTGGCCTCTGTTTTAATTCAGACATATTCCTTTAGGGTTTTATTAAGGGTTGACCCCGCCTCCATTTGTGTAGTTTAGTGATCATCACATTAATGTTTAATGTATTCCTGGTATATTGTTTTTATAGGCATTTCTCACTGTTTTATCCTTTTGCTAGCATCTAAGTTTTGACTAGTTGTATATGATGCTTTCATGGTGGATACACACAGAGGAAAAATGTTGAGGATTTGGCTATTTGAAAATCATGGTACTTCTTTAAAAAGAAAATATTGGTTATTGTTAATCTCATGTTTTCAGAGTGTACTAGATATGCCCCAGGATTCAGCAAGCAGCCGTGCAGGAATAAATTATTCCTGTATGGCTGGGACCGTTTCTGTGGAGCACGGCAGTGTGCCATGCATATGTATGAAGGCGCACTGCCGTGCTGTAAAACAGACATGGTTCTGTGTACAAGTGCAGGGATGTGTCTGAGAGCAGAGCTCTCACAATACACACACCCCCTGCACTCTAGAATTGCCATTGAGCAATTTCCAATAAGCGAGAACGCTCATAACACCCCCAACCCATCAGGGTAAGGAAATCTGGACAAAGTCATAAGGTACAATTCTCCCACAAAGCAGAAAGTTGATAGAATAGCAGGTTTAGCATAAGCACATAACACACACCTCCCAACCCGTCAGAGTAAGGAATCTGGGGAAAGCCATGTGGCCCTCAAGCTGGCATAGCAGATCTCTCAATTCTCTGTAGAGCTCCCTACGCACCAGACCCTGGACCTGACTTCAGGTGACAGGATCCTGTCCATGCCTGCTCCTGGGGGGGTGGATGAGCCACATCCCCTGAGGCAGTTCCACCAGAAGGTGGTGCAGGACCAGCAGATGAGGAGGTCCCGGGGTGGGTCCCAGATGTGCTGGGGCTCGATGCCACGGCCAGATGAGGTGGGAGAGGTAGGTCCGCTGGGACTGGACTTCCCAAACATGCTATGGTGTTGCAGTTTTAGAACATTTGTCGGTTAGTAATAGTCAACACAATCTAGGATTAGTTATAACAGCATGCATAGATATTCCCATTAACCCAAAACACCAGATATGGAACAGTTGCATAACAAACAGAACACATGGATATATGGAACCACAGTGGCCATTACAATGGCATGGAGGTTACATTGATAGCAATAGGCCACCAATGATAGTGTTTCAACATGGAACATTAATAGAAACACATTTCAATATTTGTTGAACAATAGGACATATGTCTCAACAGTAGGATTGTTGTAAACATACCCACTGATTGTGTGTTTAGATTATTATTGCAGATATGGTGGGGAGGGAAAGAGATGTCAATTAACAACTTACATATCCTTGCAGAATGAGGTTCTCTGAACTTTTTTTCCTGTTTATGTCTTCCAGGTACAATGGCACGGGAATGGCTCCCTGCATATACACCCCAGGAAAATGATGTCATTATACACTTTATCATACTACATTATGGCGTCCTATTTGGGTGCAGGGCCCATGATCTGCAGGAGAGGACCACCCTGTGGAACGAGCTCATCTACAGGGTAAATGATGTCAGCCTTGCATAACTGCAGTTATAAGCAGGTGCGGCATCGGTGCACCGATCTGATCCGCCATGCCCATTAGCATGCTGCTGCCATTAGGAGGGACCAGCTAGCCACAGGTAGGGTCATGCCATCCAGCCCCCACTGACACATGCTGAGAAGCTCCTTGCCAGCCTTGGGGCCACTGCCCACCAGCCAACATAGCAACTTGAAGATAGCATTGTGGAAGTGGGTGCCACCCATACAATGGATGAGGATCATGCAGGTAAGGTCCCAGGGCACATTAGTAGACCACTGTTGCTTATGCATCTTCATCTGTAAAGTATCTACATGCATATGTCAGATAAGATAGTCTGTTGCTGCAGTGTAGTAATGAACAGATGTGCATAATCTCTAGTATTGTGGGTTTGTACTGTTGATGTACTGAAATGCTGCTTCCACCCTGTACCAATGCCACAGGTGTGGCTACTGACATTACGTCTCTCACACAACTATTTCGGTCCCTCTGGTATAAAACTGGGGCAGCGGCCTGTGGCTGGTGAGTATGGAGTTGTTTTGTTCATTTTTGCCAATACACCGGGCATGTTATGGCCATGGTATTTGCCATGCACACATTTAACACACCTACCCATAATGCATGCTGTACATGTTCACTTATTGTTGCTGTTAACTGCACTGCATCACAGTGGTCACCATGGTGGCATATCTGAAGGTTATGTAAGAGTTCTGTAGTATACCTAACAACCTGCCAGTGCAAGATGTGTGGACAGAGATGAAGATAATGGTGGGAGAAATGGCCTATAGTAGGGACATGTCTGAAACATTACCCTTATACAGTGGCTACAACAGTGTATACACCACTATTACAATGGCAACTGTTCCTGATCTAAACAACGGCAAATCACAATACCACATTCCACACCTTTTACAACCTGTAATGTGATCCTAACATGAGCAATGAATGTGTAATATGGAATCCTATGTTAGGACAACAAATATGGGGAATACATACTTTAACAAACACTGGAAGAATATGTGTGGACACACTCCAAATAACATATTGTGGAAGCAGCTTGTGAGGTACTGACAGCATTCACTCTTCTTGAGTATGCACCTTCCATCAAGAACGGGGCCTCAATGTCACACCAAGTAATGGCCTGCTGTCCAAGAAGTATGTCTATGACATTTGCCTACTCACCTGCAACAGAGGCAGCCGCGGCGTGCACACATCTTACAAACCATGGAATGGATCCCTTATCCAAAGGTAGCATTCAGGAGTGGGGGAAGTAGCCTTACCTCACCATTGCATATACCATGGCAAACAGTGCAGATAGTCATGTATGTGTGTATGAAGTATTGGACAACATTAATGTAGAAAATAAACAGATGCCCATCCAAGACAGATGACAACACATGTTGCAAACTGGTCACAGAGGCTGCCCAGAAATGTGCAGCAACACTAAGGGAGTTGCAAGAATGTCTAGGAAGTAATGCCTGTGCAGTACCAGTGTCTACAGTTGCCTGGAATCTGCATAAGTATGACCTATGGATTAGGGTAATCAGATGGAAGAGTTGTTCCACAGGAAACATCATCCAGGGCTCTTTACAGGTAGCATATGCATAACATCAAGTCTCCCAAAGGCATGTGTTGCAATGTGTAATGGTGTACTGAGACCAAGGCTGAAACCTACAGACAGTATTAATAAAGATACATGTGGTGCACAAGCAAAACCTCATTCCACCTCAGGCCCACCATCCCCATATTTACCTTGTTGGTGCCACTGTACACCTTTATGTTTGCTGTTCATTAGCAGGAACTAGCCCGGTAGACATGGCACTCTGAATTTGGAACACTGCAAAATAACACTCATGTGTGGCCCATAGTTGTCAAGCATCTGCAATAAGGCTGAGGATGGGGAGGGGTGTCACCCTAAAATGCAACAGTGAACTGAAGCATACTTCCAAAGCTCACTAAGAATGGCTGTATCTGAACACAGTCAAGGTCATGAATTGTGCCAGACATAACCCTGACTACACAGCAATAGTGAAGGCACTGTGTGACCCCCAAGGGCTGTGCACATGAACTGACCTTGCATTCTGGCAGAGTTGGGGGTCATTTGTAGGGCGGAGTGACCAAATAATGGCAAGTGAAGATGGGGCCATGTTAGTATATCCCTTCCAGGAATAGTGACTGCTATAGTTCACTTAACAGGTGCTGCAAGAAACCATTGTGTTCAGGGAGTGCACACTTATGCAACCCACATATTGTATGTATCTCATTCAGCATCTGCACGACTAGCACATTTGTTTGATACTGCATTGGATTGCACAGGTCATATGTCACATATCAGCTGTGTGTAATGTTAACATATGCAGTATTGTGGCCCCACTGCATATCATGGAAGAAGCTGGCATGTTAACAAGGGTGTGTACACTCCTCATATCCACATTAAGCTTTGAAGGTTGTCAATGTAATCAGATTTTATTGCTCATACATGCACTGCTGATGATGAGATCTGCAAATCAGAGGTCAGGCATTAACTATTGACTCCAGTTTTCATATCATCCCAGGTATGTGTCAGACAAACACATAGGGGCTGTGAGCAACAGAGCAAATATAATTGCCACACATATACACATTCAGCAATGGTATGTACACTCATGAGATATGGCGCACAGTACATGCCAGGGTGCTGTACAGGTGCACAGCAATACCGTGTATATGGGTGCAGTGTGTTCCAGGTGAAGGGGCATCACCTACTAACACAACTCATGCATCACAGAGATGTATAATGTTGGTAACAAGGATTGCGTATAGCTGCAGTGTATGCTGTTGAGTGCCATATGTCATGCATGTTGACAGTTAGGTAATGAGAGGTCTATGTAATATCTTTGTGCCACCTCACCTGTAAGTGTGTGTGTGTGTGTGTGTGTGTGTGTGTGTGTGTGTGTGTGTGTGTGTGTGTGTGTGTGTGTGTGTGAGTTTGTGTAGGGGAAAGCAATAACGTACAGGTCTTAAATTTTATTTTTTTTGTTTTCCCCTCACAGGTGGCGAGGTGGGTCAGGGTCCCTCCTGCAGGCAAACTGATGTTAGTGTCCATACAGACTCTGACAATGATGATAGGTATGGTGAAGCACAGGCAGGGTGTCAGGGGGTGAAGCTGTACCATCGGTTGACAACCCACTTTTATCCACCCCATCCCCACACACAGTCACAATGCCCATACATACCCGATCACCAGTGGCCATAGTTGAGGGGCAGTTGGTGGGTGGTGGCATGGGACAGGACAGTGTGGGGACTATGGCAAGTGTGTCTGTACACAGCAGCCATAGCCAGATGACCAATGAGGTACCATACAGGCAGATGTACAGGGGTGTTCGTAAGAGGGCTGCTGGCCATCATGCCCCTGGCAGAAGTGCCACAGCAGGTGTCATCAGACGCATGTTTCAGACAATCATGGAGGTACAGGCATGTATGGAACATTACACCAGACAGACTCTGAGGCTCCAGAAGGCTACTCATTCTGTTGTACTTGACAACATCTGTGATCTTGCAGGTGCCCACTGTTATTTTGCAGAGGTCCTGGATAGACAGTTGGGTGAGATGGTGGGAATACTTGACTATGTGGTGTCTGTATTAGAGCATGTGGCGGGAATAGGGCATCAGCCATGTGGACATAGGTCAGCAGCACCAACAGGTGGAGGTCTATGTGGATGTGCAACAACTCACAGCCGCTCCTGTAGTGGCAGTACCAGCACCAGCACTGCACGTGGTCATGGCTGGCCCCAACATGGACGTAGATCCAGCAGGCAACTGTCATCATCAGGGGAGAGTACCATATCTAGGCTTCTACCTGGTAGTGCCCATGGAATTCCTGGTAGGCACAGTTCCCATGTCCATGACCAGAGATGGTGAACTGCACACCCTACCATATACGGTCTGCTGCTGTCCAACAAACTCCTGTATAGGATAGCCACATGGCAGAACTGTGTGCATACATACACACACACACACACATCACCAACACAACTAGGGCACCTCCATACCTACACACACCACATCTGCACAGCCCAATTGATAAAGAACCCCCTAACACATACACATGATGTCAACCAAACAGCTCAGCCTAGGCCTCTGTCAAACCCATAACACAGCCTGTGCATATAATGATACCTGTGCCACATCCCTGTCATCCATACCATTTATGCAGGGACATGCTATTATGGTTCTGATGCACAGGGTGAATGTACTAAGGTTTAGCAATGTAATGCTGTTTAACATGTTTTCAGCAGGAATGTTTAATGCTTACATGTCAGGGTGTGTAGCTGTCCAGCCATTATGCATTATAGCTGTTATTAACACTGACTGATTGTGGTCTCCATAATGTATTCTGTTTGTGTTGTACGTGTCTATGTTTCAGCAGGATGTTGGTCTGCTGTCCTTTCTTACAAGGGGTATGGCACTGTGGTGACACATTGACTGTGTCATATCCTGGGTACAGCTGAAAACAAGTAAAAGGTCTGTATAACAGTTACTGCATGTGACACATGGTTGAAAGGTCTGGAGGTGTATACAGGTGAGTGCATGGTGGCTGATGTCAGCAACTCTTCTACAGTGGACAATGGTAAGTGCACTGCATGGCACACACCAAATGTTTGTAAATAACATACACACACAAAGAAGCTTTGGTGTTGATGCAATACACAGAGAATACTATACACATGGATGTACTTCATTTTGCAGTGAACTCATTTTGGCCTGTGTAATTCCACCAAGACCAAATAGCCAAAAAGTACAGTTTTGTACCTACCATAAATGTAGATGTCCGATAGATATGCAACTGCAGTCCTGACATATGGGTTGTCCTGCCTCAGGCAGCCCCTCGGTCGGCCAGATTCCAAAGTCTGGGACCGGCGTCGGCCGATGTCGCCTCCTCCCCGACGTCAGAGCGGCTGGAGTATAAAGGCATCAGCCGACGCCATCTTCTTCAGTGTTTCTTGCCCCAGATGCCAGGTGCCCTCCAATGAAAGCTAAATTTGGTGAATGGATAAACAGATAAAATCAGACATGCACGACAGTAATAAACAGATACACCATAACATATATCCCCAGCTGATAGGTAAGGGGAGTAAGGACCCAAAATGGGAAAAACAGAGGGGTAGGAGGGAGGGAAAACCTGACTGCAGTTGCATATCTATCGGACATCTACATTTATGGTAGGTACAAAACTGTACTATGTCCTTCAAGAATGCAACTGCAGTCCTGACATATGGGTTGAATACCATAGCCAAGCTGGGGGTGGTAGGACTAAGCAAGAGATGGTGTAGCTAGAAGGCCCTGCAGGACTGCCGAAGCAAAGCCTGCTCGGGATCTGGAGTATAATGGCAGGTTGTAGTGTTTGGTAAATGTATGCACGGAGCTCCATGTAGCAGCCTCTAGAATATCTTTTGTAGCCACTCCTCTTAGAAAAGCTGTAGATGTGGCCATAGCTCTGGTGGAGTGTGGTCTAATATTAGCTGGCACACTTTTTCCATGAAAAGAATAACAGAATCTGATGCAGTGTCCAATCCATTTTGAGATAGTTTGTTTGGTGACTGCTTTCCCTTGCACTCTAGCAGCATAGGCTACAAACAGTTGGTCAGACTTCCTGGTGGACTTTGTTCTGTCCAAGTAGTAGCGTAGTTGTCTGTGAATGTCTAAAGTATGCAGCAACCTTTCCCCTTTA
Source organism: Protopterus annectens (assembly GCF_019279795.1). Lineage (NCBI taxonomy): Eukaryota > Metazoa > Chordata > Ceratodontiformes > Protopteridae > Protopterus > Protopterus annectens. The sequence goes on from NC_056743.1 coordinate 1,283,107,757, forward strand.
TTTTGAGGATTAGGAAAGAAAGTAGGCAGGTGAATTGCTTGGTTTAGAGACACTCTGGATATCACCTTAGGCATGAATGATGGATTGGTCCTAAGGAAAACTCTGTCCTGATGAAAAATGATAAAGGGAGGAACTGCCATGAGGGCCTGTATCTCCGAGACTCTTCTTGCTGAAGTGACTGCCAACAGGAAAACCATTTTCCAAGAGAGAAATTGCATTTCTGAAGATGCTGCTGGTTCAAAAGGAGGAACAGTTAATTTTTCCAAGACATAATTGAGGTCCCATGCAGGGATTGGTAGCTTCCTTGGAGGTTTGATATTCTTTATGCCTCTTAGAAGCTGTCTTAGCAAAGGATGCGAGAACACAGGTGGATCACAGTTGTAATGTGCTGAGATAGCTGAAGCGTGGATTTTGATGGAAGAGTATGAGAGGCCACTGTGAAACATTTCTGTCAAGTATTCCAATATCTGAGGTATGCTCACCAATGATGCATCCTGGCCCTTGTTGACATTCCAGATGGTGAATCTCTTCCATTTGGCCGAATAGGTTTTTCTGGTGGAAGGTCTGCGTGCCTCCAGCAAAATTTCCTAAACCTTTTCAGAGAGGGAGTCATGGGTCTGAGTCATGGAACTCTCCAAGCTGTCAGCTTTAGGGTTTGCAGGTTCTGATGAACAGTCTTGTAACTGTGTTGAGTCAGGAGTAGAGGCCATTGAGGCAAGGGCCACGGTTTGGAGTGAGTTATGCTCAATAGTAGTGGATACCAGTGTTGCCTTGGCCAGTCTGGAGCTATCAAGATTCCTGTTGGCTGCTCTGCCTTGATCTTCAGTAACACCTTGGTGAGCAAAGGTAGAGGAGGGAATGCATAAATTGTTAGAGCATTCCAGCTGAAGGAAAGAGCATCCGATCTCCAAGCTAGTGGATGGTGTATCCTTGTGCAGAACCTTTCCAGGTGATGATTGAGATGAGATGCAAAGAGGTCTGTGTCTGGTCTTCCCCATGCAGATGCTATTTGTGAGAAAATGCATGGGTGTAGCATCCATTCATGTGGATCCAAAAAATTTCTGCTCAATCTGTCTGCCAGAACATTGTCCTTGCCCGGAACAAAATGGGATTGCAAGTAGATGTTCAGTTTCAGGGACTTTTCCCAAAGAATCATTGTTAGTCTGCAGAGGGGGTAGGAATGAGTGCCCCCTTGTTTGTTTATGTACCACATGACAGTGGTGTTGCCTGTTCTTATTAGCAGATGACCTTGTTGAAGAGATTTTCCAAAGGCTTCTATTGCATGTATCACTGCCAACATCTCTTTTTATTTATGTGCTGATGCATCTCCATGGGAGTCCATTGCCCTTGAATGCATCTGCCGCCCATGTGCGCCCCCCACCCAAGGTCTGAGGCGTCTGTTGTAATAGTTTGACTTGTTGGAGGTTTGTTGAAAAGCATGCCTTCGTTTAAGTGACTTGCTTGAGCCCACCACAAAAATTCCCTTTGCAGGCATGGTATGAGTGGTATTATGTCTTCTAGGTTGTGGCTGTGTTGCGACCACAAGCTTTTTAGGTACCATTGCAGCTTTCTCATGTGTAGTCTTGCCAGAGGGATTAGAAGAATGCAAGATGCCATGAACCCCAGGGCCTGCAAGGTCTTCCTTGTGGTCAGGTGGGTTAATTTTGCTAGGCCTCTGAAGTAAGCTGTTAAATGTTCTTGTTTCTCCTCTGTGAGGAAAGCCATTTGTAGCTGTGTGTCCAGTTTTGCTCCTAGAAATATAATCTCTTGGGATGGCAGTAATCTTGATTTTTGAATGTTGACTGTGTATCCCAAGG